>NC_064850.1:30003075-30253075 GCF_024139225.1 Suncus etruscus | reverse complement strand
TCTAATGTTTCTTAAGCTAAATCAGCATTGTGGTTCATTAACAGAAATACTGGGAAGGGGTCAATTCTTTTTGAAGTTATATTAAAGACTAGATTTTATATGCATTGACTTCCTGAAAACAAAGCAACTTAAACTGTATGTATGAAACAAAGAGAACACCGTACATGCAAACTAATATATTGGTTTGTGATCACTGACAGTTAAAGCAAGAAACTTTAGTCTAGTTGGTACAGTTCTCTCCTCTACTCTGAGTGTACATTGTTTTTCAACAGCATAAATCTCTTTTCTTTGACTGAGGAATGATTTACTCTTCTGTACCAAGAGGAATTCTTGTTGTACTTTTGAAATTTTGTATTCGGTAAATGTCAAGTAGAAATTTACACACCAGAACTGGCCAATGGTCTAATCCAGTTGAACATCCTGTTTCCTACTGTGTCTAGTGATGGATGTTTCAGGAGAAAGCCATAAACTCACCATGATGATTTTAATTCAAGAATCTACCGTTACCAATAAAATTTCTTCTTAATTCCACTGCTAGTTAATTTCACAGTGCCTGTAACATGATAACTATTTATATCTTACAACAGTTACAGAGAAAACCATTTATTTTTCCTGAAGATACACGATTAAATTTCTTAGAAACAGTTAATCCTTAATTGAATCTCATTAACCTCTTCTGATTAACAGCTCACTATAAAATCAACATACAATCACATCCTACTTTTTAACTTTGCTTAAAAACTTCCAACCAAACGTGCTTATTATATATATAAAACACCCTACAATATGGATTTCCAAATGTAAACATAAAAACACGTGTATTTAACTGGAAGACAATGCAAAACATAATCCATAATATTTAATAAACAACCTAAATTACCAAAAGCTGGAAAGAATATTAATGGCTAACTTGTGACTGTTTCAGTGCACACTGTGTTATTTGCTTAAACCTTTCAGGATCTCTATTTCTTTGCTAGAAGAAAATTGTCACTGAACTAGAGTACATTAATGTGAAATATGTTTAACAGTGTCCTTGTTAGGGAACTACTAACAATGTGTTAACAGTTTCCCAGGACACTGGACCGCGTATTTTATATTTTGACAACAGGGTTGCAAAACACTTTATACAACTCTGTGTAATGTTGTTAAGCCGTCAGTAGAAGGACTGTAAGTAAACAATCTGTGTCATCAAAGGACTCACGCATTGTCATCACCTATTAGAATCTGAGCAATGTGGGCAAGGTCAAAACCTTGCATGAGGAATTTGTGTTACTGTGGGTTAACTGCTATTCAGGCTTAAAGAACAGGCACTTCTATTTGCCAGCAGACTAATTAAAGGGAATGATATGTCAAAGGAGTTATCTTCATTTTTTATACTGTCGGTTATTCATTGCTATGCTTGGATTAGTGGAGAGACACCTAGAAGAGACACTAATCCCTGATGATTTCCTGATTCTCTCTACAAAAGTAGCTGAACTTATAGCCAACTTTGAATGAGAAAGCATAAATCAATCTCAGAAAAAATAAAATATACCAGCTATTGCTACAGTAAGATATACAAAGTTTATTCCTCTAAATAGGAGAATGTCAGCTATCAGTTCTTTTGGTTATTAATTGTCCAATGTATTTAAAGTGGGAGTTGTTATTCATGAAAACTTCTTTCATCAAGAGTCCAAGGCTTCGAAATGGATAGCATGAATACAAGTATTTTGTGTCCATATCATTGAACGTGGAAAAATTCTCTATCTTCTATTAACCTACTTCTCAGGGGTACTGTTTAGAAACTTCTGCAGGACTTTTATTGATACTGTTATTGCTTCTATTTTCTCTTATGATCTAAGGACAAGAATATTATAAAAACAAAAAATATGGGAGGGAAATGAGTTTGGGCCTCCACACAATGATGCTCATTTAGTCTTGATTCTGTGCTCAGGCATCACTTCCTGGCAGTGTTTTTCTATCAAAATACATTTTTGAAGAATGTAGATGAATATTTAACAATGCTAATATTTTAGGACAAAACTAAGTTTCTTAAGCTTTTACAAGTTTTATTTTACACTATTAAAGCACTATGATTTACAAAATGATTCATACTTGGGTTTTAGACTGAGAACACCCAAGCACTAAGTCAACTTTCTCCATTAATGTCCAGAGACTCCTCTTCTACCCTTCCACTCCCAACCTGACAGGCACCTTTTTAAGTTTGATTTTTAAAATTTAGATCTCATGATTTCAGTTGTTGACTCTGTAGTTTAGATATTTAACTCTATCATTCTTTAACATCACTGATGTACCTGAATTCTCTTGATCTTGACCCCTGTTGCTTCTCATCTCTAGTCTAACCCCTACTCCTGACATTTAATTTATTTTTATCTCCTCCCTATACTCTGGGTGATCTAGTCATCCCATCTTTTAAATCATTGCATGTTCTTACCTAGTTACTCTAAGTACCACATATCAATTATATAATTCTGTGTTTATACTTTTTATGACTTTTTCATTTAACATAATATTTTTCAATGTCATTCATATTTCAGTGAATTCATGATCTCATTCTTTACAGTTGTGCAGTATCCCATGTGTATGTATATATGTATGTAGATATATATATGTAATATATATAACATATATTCATGATTTTCTTATTTCTCTTTAGACATAATTCCAAAGCTCTACTCTTGTACAATGATTGCAATGAGTATATTGATGCAATGAATAATAGTGAGTATATATCTTTTTTAATGAATGTTTTTCTCTCTTGAGAGTACATACCCAGAATTTTTTAGTTCTTCTCAAAATATATTGATGACTTATTTCAGATAATTATTTTTTATATTCTACTTTCTAGTCTTATATTTGCTAGCATTGTGGTTTAACAGCTTTCTTTCAGAACAAAAAATTTCAATAAAATAATAATTGCCTTAAAAGTTTATTTATAGTGTAGCTTTATACTTATAGAATACAATTTTGTAAAATACTTTCTGTAAAATATACAGTAGATTAAATTAATATAAAACCTGGCATGAAAAGTGATCAAAATTCATCATTATAGGGGCCGGAGAGGTGACACTAGAGGTAAGACGTCTGCCTTGCAAATGCTAGCCTACGAAGGTCTGGGGTTCGATCCTCCAGAGTTCCCCAAGACAGGAGCAATTTTTTTTTTTTTTGGTTTTCTGGGCCACACTCGGCGGTGCTCAGGGGTTACTCCTGGCTGTCTGCTCAGAAATAGCTCCTGGCATGCACGGGGGACCATATGGGACACCAGGATTCGAACCAACCACCTTTTGGTCCTGGATCGGCTGCTTGCAAGGCAAACGCCGCTGTGCTCTCTCCGGGCCCAGGAGCAATTTTTGAACGCATAGCCAGGAGTAACCCCTAAACATCAAATGGGTGTGGCCCAAAAAACAAACAAAAAATATTCATCATTTTACTTTTGAAGTTTTTATACATGACTTTTTAAAAATAAAATAATTATTATTATCAGCTAATAATGATAGAAGTTAAAATTGAATAAAATTATGTTTATCAAACATTATACATAATGCAAAATAAATATGTTTGCTGTTACTCAGAACTGGCAGAATTATTTATTATATCCTAGGTTATTGTAAATACTTTCCACTGACATTTGGTCTGAAAAGTGAGCAGTTTATATTAGAATTATTATGTATTCATCAGATCATTTTCATACTATCCGAAGTACATGTTAAAATCTAATGACATAATTTGTTAAATATGTAATTAGTCAAATAAAAGAAAGCTTCTAAGTAAAATCTAAGCTACCAATTTAATATCAGAATAGGAAACAAAGAATGACACCAGAAAAAACTAGGAAAGTAAAGGTCAGAAACATTTTAGAACTGTCTTTATTACATTTTAGTGACCATGTATTTTTAGTTTTCTATTATTTTTTTTTATTTTGAGCATATCTCTTGACCTGCACTATGTACTATTTAATCCTTCCCCACCTTTCATAAGGCAAACTCTAATCCCTGTCTTAAACTGCTGTGGAAGAAAAAGAACCTGAAATTCCTCTTTTATCTTAGTGACCATTGGAAGAAAACATTCAGTTATTTTTTTCATTCATGCTATACTAAAAGTTAAAATTTTTGAAAATTTAAATATTTACAAATAATCTATGGTGATTTTCTAGAAACAGCAAATTCTAGCTCAGTATTCATTGTACTTCAAGGCTCCCTATGTGAGTTGGAATTAGATTTAAGTGATATATTAAATATTGTAAGGAAATATTATATTAGCTAATTCCAGTATATTTGGCAATGGTTATTATTTAGACTATTTTTCAAATGTATTGTATAAACATTATGGTTTCAAAAGATACTCATATACAATTGTTTCTGGAATTCTCTGTTCTAACACCAATTCCCTCACCAGTGTGGACCAGTGTAACCTTTTTTCTACTACGTCCAGTTTCTCACTGATCCCCCAAGCCTTCCTCCTTAGCAGGCACTTAATAATGTATTTTATATTGCTGATTACAACTAAATTGTTAATGGTATTATAGAAAAAATGTCAGCAAAAGAAATTTTGTGAAAATTTTGATATCTCACAATGGGATCATTAAGTCATTGTCTGAGGGTTTACCCATCTGTTTGTTTCTAGTTGGGCCTTCTGTTTTATTGTTTTTGTTTATTGAGCTTAGTTGGCTTCTAGTCTACTTTCCCATCTAATTGTGTGTACTCCTACTGGGCTGCTAGTATTATGGAATTTGGAGGTGTAAGCAGCTGCTCTCTCCAGGACCTCCAGGATTTGAAGAATTGTTTGATGAGTTTACATGTCAGCAGCTGTGGGAAGTAGGTTTGTCTGTTGAGGATTCCAGCAGCACAAGGGGTGGAGGGAAGCTGCATTCTCATTCTTAAAATATACCAGTTTTAAGAGCCCAAAACAGCATACCTGGAATTTTTGTTTGTCATTTCTGTAGAGATTGGTTGTGAATCAGTGAAGTTGGGTCATTGGCTATGGGCTCTGGGTGCAAATTTATTCTTATCTTGCAATGGTTAGTCATTAATCTGTAAAGCTAGGCCTTGGAGTTTATAGAGCATCTGTGGAATGTGGATATGGCTACTGGGCCATAAGGGTGTGACTATTTAGACACTTCACAAACAAATCTTAGGTAATTGCTTTTAAAATTTAGTGGGCAAGGTACTTATCTTTCATGTGGCCAATGTAGATTTAATCCTTTTTCCTTGGTTCCCCATTTGGCATCCTAAAGTACTCCAGGAGTTATCTCTAAGCACCTAGGCAAAAGTAAGTCCTGAGTACTGTCAGGTGTGACCCAAAAAACACAAAAATAAATATTTTTATTTACTTAGTCTTAGTTCCAAGGTACACTATGCAAAGCGAATAACCTTTGTTTGCTGTAACTACAAAGCACAGAAATTTATAAATATGAACAACAACAAAAATAGGAATATAGCAATTGTTGGCACAATTTGGGTACCAATTAGGGTGAAAAAAATCATTCAGCATTGAGGTAAAGAACATTTTCAGGGTTGACATTATAATCTGCTGTCTAGCAAGTTGTTCATGATCAAACAATCATTAAAAATATAAAAAATTGGGGCCGGAGAGATGGCATGGAGTTAGGGCATTTGCCTTTCATGCAGAAGGATGGCGGTTCGAATCCCGACATCCCATATGGAGCTATTTCTGAGCGTGAAGCCATCAGTGACCCCTGAGCTCTGCTGGGTGTGCCCCCCCAAATAATATATACATATATACATATATATATATAACTAAAAATTAAAATATATAAAACAATACCTATTACTATTGTAAAGGAGAGATTTCTTGGCTTATAGTTATTTTGTATTTATTTGTTTTGGAGACACCACAAAGCAGTGCTCAGGAGACTTGTCCTGATGAATCCTGGCCTTTTGGACTGGAATTTCAATGCTGGGGCTGGAGGAAGTAGTGATGGGAATTGCCTGTACCATCCTGGAGGAATTTGGAAGCATAAGGCTTTTAGATTTGCACACATAAGTATTTGGGAGTGGAGAAGTAGACTATGTGGTGATGGGGCTCTAAGTGTCTTTGTACAAATAATGCATCTTAACCCCTGTGCTGCCTCTGATCCCTATAATCTTATCAATGTTCACTGTCATTGAAATAGTTGTGATCAACCACTGAAAATTTGAAAAAATGAACTGAAGAACAAAATACCTGGCAAGATTTAATCTTCAATATTACATTTACCTGGGGGTGTTTTTTTTTTTTTTAAAGGGCATTAACTTCTAGGTGAATTTTTCCAGATCAGGCCTGATCTATAGTATTCAACCTAGAATCCTCTAGTGCTTTACCCAGTGATACTCTGGAGACAATGTTATGCCAGGAAATAAACTATCAAAACCTCATGTAGGAAGGTAAGCACTCCAACCCCTTGAGCTAACTCCCATGGCTAATATTTTGTTTGCTATCTTAATGTATGATAATATATCTTTAACTTCCCTGTTCACTTTTTCAACTATTATTGCATGTTCACATATATAATGGCATTTCATGAAAACATATCACAATGTTAAAGTTAGTAATTTGGGACTTGAATTTTCTCTTGAATTTATAGTTGAAATGCACAACTTCTGGAAAAATAGCTTTTTTTATTGCATTTATTTTTATGAGTGTGAATTTCTTCATCACAGAAATGGAACTACCACTCAAAAAAGATAAGCATGAGTTAATTTATTGATCATAAACTTTCAAACTGTGGTCTAATGTTTGTGCCATTATTTCTTAAATTTGACAGGTCTGCAGGAGTTTTTTTTTTTTAACTTTAATGACTCAGCTAACTTTTTTTTAAGTAACAATTTTATTTTAAAAAAGTACTTTTTCTTTTTTTTGTTGTTGTTTTGTTTTTCAGGCCACACCCATTTGATGCTCAGGGGTTACTCCTGACTAAGCACTCAGAAATTGCCCCTGGCTTGGGGGACCATATGGGATGCGAACCGCAGTCCTTCCTTGGCTAGCACTTGCAAGACAGACACCTTATCTCTAGAGCCACCTCGCCGGCCCCTGAAAAAGTACTTTTTCTATGAAAGAACTTTTTCTTTCTATGGGAAGATAATTCCCATAGGAAGAAATAAAAGAGAGGAAAAAGGAAAAAAGAGAGAAAAGAAAGGTTTCTTTTTTCCTAAAGCAGCACATGGAGATCTTAGAATGAATTTTCAAAAAAAAGAGATTATTCAATATTAAATACATGTTTAGGGGCCGGAGCAATAGCACAGAGGTGTTTTACCTTGCATGTGGCCAACCCTAAATGTGAGTCAAAAACGCAAGTAATAAAATAAATAAATATTTTTTAAAAATTAATAGAAATATATTTATACAGGGCCAGAGCAATAGCACAGTGGCAGGGCATTTGCCTTGCTCACGGCTGACCCAGGACAGACCATGGTTCAATCCCACGTTCCTCAAGCCAGGAGCGATTTCTGACAGCATAGCCAGGAGTAACCCCTGAGCATCATTGGGTATTGTCCAAAACATTATATATATATATATAGCCATAGTTTAGAGCATAAATTATATTTATTTTTATATATATACTTTATGTACTGGTCAGTAGCATGCAAGGTAAGTGCTCTACTTTCTATACTGTTTCTTCACTCTTCTAAAGATTTAGATTGAGATAAATATCAATCTAACTTGAAATTAGATCTTATTTCTATTGCTTTTATGTAAATTATGCATCAGCATCTTACTACTTAAAGTAATTTTACTATATATATTATAGTTTTTTATATATATTCAACTACATATGCTATAAATAATATTTTCCTTTTGTTCCTATGCTTTGTATATTTGGGATGCAGTATTGACCTTTCTGAAATTAAATCTGATACTATGAAATAAATCCTATGAATAATGTTTTTTAAACTATATATGTTTTTAAACAAAATTTTCTAAAAGAAAATAAGTTTTAGAAGATATAGTTATATATAAAACTATGTTCTTATATCATAAATTGTATAGGATTTATATAATCACTGTTAGTTATAAATTTTAGAAAAGCTAAATACAACTCAGTTTTTTATTTTTTATTTTATGGTATTTTAACAATTATTAATTTTATAATGTATTTATATATCTGATTTTATTGTTACTACTATCAAAAATTTTATTAAAATTTTAATTTTAAGATAAAAGGGGCTAATTTTAAATAGAATATTTTTATGTATGTTTTATGTATTTTGTATGAATGTATGTTAAGGGTCCAAGAAAACCCACCACCTCAAATAAAGACCAGGAATCTTCAGAGAACGCAAAAGCGAACAGGTTTATTGATTCTAGCTAGCTGGGGCATAGGCTCTGCCATGCAGACTGAAATGTCCCCGGGCATTTTAGGGAAGTGTCTATTATAGATTTAAGAAACCTTAGAAGGAGGGTAGGTATGGAAATTAGGGTCTGAAGAATGCACCTATCCTTAGTCCAGGTTCAAACACAATGTCCAATCAGATGGTGACTATCCTTTTCCAAATAAGGCGAGAAACTTAGGAGGGGCAAGCAGAAGTCAATTCTTTTGCCCAAATATGCCAAGTTCCTCTTAGGAGGGGCATTGGCTAATGGTTACCAGGGCAGCAGGCCATTGGCATCTCAAGGTGAATCCATTCTTTTGCCCAAATAAGTCAAGTTCCTCTAAGGAGGGGCATTGGCTAATGGCTACCAGGGCAGCAGGTCATTGATGCCTGAAGGTGAAATTCCAGAGCAAGAGAAGAGACAAAACGGGGGTTGAAAAAAGCTTAACAGGCATCTATATCTGATCACCTATCTGAGCTATTATAATCATCTAATACCTATTTTCCCTTAACAATGTAGTTATTTGTTTATTGGTGATTGGTTGTGATGATAATGTGGTTCCCAAAGTGACTTATGTGAGCGAGGAAGAGAGAAGGGATATTTTCTTTGGTTGGGTAAAGTGGCATGTAGGGGAGTTGTATTGAGAAACCAGGTAGCCTTCAGCCTCAATACTTGACCCACTTTAATCATCCAGGGGAAAGGCTGGCATGAGTCAGGATTGGTAAAGTCATGCATGAGCACCTACATGGCACAGACATTCACTTTTGCCAGCTCCAGGAGGTAATAATCAAGCTGCATCTAATGTTAATTAGTTCTGCTCAGCTTGGAAGTTGATCCCTGTCATGAATGACTCAGGGGACAGTAGACTCACTGGAGTGAGGAATTGCTCTTTACAGTAAAGGATTGTGAGTCAGAACCTTGAATCAGGGTTTTTAGGTTCATTGCTGCTCTCATAAAAAAGAATTTCAGAAGGAAGTGAAGTAAAGAATCCCAAATGTTCTAGTGAAATAAAAATTGAGATAAGTGGTGAGAGAGAAAGGGAGAGAGAAAGAATGAGGAGGGAGAGAGAGAAAAAGAGAGGAGAAAGACTGAAGAGGAAGAGAGCAAGAGAGAGGAGACTCCTGCTCAAGAGAGAGAGAGAGAGAGAGAGAGAGAGAGAGAGAGAGAGAGAGAGAGAGAGAGGAGACTCCCGCTCAAAAGAGAGAGGAGACTCCTGTTCAAAAGATAGTATGATACTCTCCAGAGAGGTAAAAGCATAGGAAAGAAAGAAAATGATGTATATTCAAGAGTACAGGATTTAGAAGGAAAATGCCTTTTTGAGCAGATTACCAGCTACATAAAAATTACTCCAGAGGCATTGCCACAGGGAAAGGCTTGCCCTATTGCTGACTCTTTCTTATTCTTTACATGATCTTTTGATTCTCCTAGTCTTAGAGAGCTGCCTCAATTTCTTTATTTCCAAAGATCTCTAGATTTGCATCTCAAAAGATTGTGGTCTTCAAACCTCTGGGCTTCAGGACTGAGCAATTTTTCTTTAAACTTTAATATTTTCCAAAGCTTGCATTACCAATACTCCTGCATGTGTATGCCTGCAACATAAGCACATTGTTTTATATACAATAACCAATTACTAATTAAATATTAGTAAGCAGTTGTTATACCCTATTGTTTACCAAATAATAAAAAGATTCAGTAAAGATTCAACCAGAATCCTCAACCTTTGCATTTTTAATCCGCATTTGTATGAATCTGAAAGGAAGATATGATGACACTCATGTTTTCAGACTCTTCAGACTAGTTTTCATATTGCAAAGAGTGACCAAATAAACCAAAGATAATTAAAAAAAGATAATAGTCTTACAGTGGTGGACAGTAAAATATTGTTTTGGAAATAACAAAAGTTCTGCAATAACTTATAAATAATATTGGGGTTTTGGTCACATACTGTTGCTATTGCACTCTGGGATTAGTCCTGGCTCTGTACTTGGGATAAATTATAGTAGGACTCAAGGGACCATTCAAGATGTTGGAGTTCCAACTCAGGTGGGCTTTATGTAAGGCAGCACCATACATGCTACACTATTTCTCTGGCCCCTTTGACAAAATAGTTTTAGTAGTCACGATTAGTCATTTCAATTTATTTCATGTTTTAATGAACATTGTTTTATTAAAATTTGTTTTTATAGTGTAAAATGAATTGAATAAATAAAATAAAATATTGGGCTAAAGTGCATATAGTCAACCCTTAGTTTGATCTAATACTAAGGAATCCCAGGCTATGATTCCTCAAGCACACCAAGATTATCCTTGAACACAGAGTAGAGAAAGTCTTGAGCCCACCAGATATGGGTCAAAGACAAAGCAAAATAAAGGGAAAGGAAAGTCTCAGAAACTTCAAGGAATATGCCTTTAATCTGCTCTCCCACCTTAAAACCCAAAAGGAAGCTTGAGGATTTAAGCTGAGATTTAAACTGAGAAGAACCCCATGGTTACTGAAATCAGTGGAAGAGCTTCAGAGATGTTAGCTCCTCCAGGAAAGTGGCAGCTACTTGAAGGAAGTGACATTTTGCTAGAAGGCCTGTAGTGCTAATCAAGTTTCCCTTTGATTTAGCATTTGAAGAAAGCGCAAGCTGTGTGAGCATGATATGTTAAAATCGTCCAAATGAACACATTTAAATTTTACCATTGGGTTCTGATTCGACGATGCTAAAGTGTTTCTTGTTCCATAAGTATGTCACATACATCTATGTGGCATTAAAGAAGAAAATAAAAGTCAAAAACAGATTTCTGTGAAACCCTGGAAGACCTACACAAATATAAACTTTTATTTTCTTTTGCCAAAACCATGTGGTTTGTGTAAGGTTCAGTTATTAGAGTCCGAGTGTTATGAAAATACTGAGATTATTATAATTATGATTGTTGCAACTCTAGCTGTGGTTTGTTCTAAAGGACTATAATGAAACAGAACATCATTATCACCAAGTCTCTTGATCAATAAAGAATAACAAGCTAAGGTAATTCACATTTGCTCATAAAATGGAGCTTTTCCAGGCTCCAAACATTCTTCATTTATCTGTGAATACTAACTTCAGATTTCTAATATCAGGATAACTAGTAACTTTCCCAGACTTTCTTTTTTCAAATTGAACTTTCTAATACCTTGAATCAATTTTCACATTTTGTTCCATGTCCAAAAATAAAAACAAAATACTTGAACCACAGTTAATGTAAAGTGTATGAATAATTTATTTATTTATGTTTATTAATGTAAAGTTTAATTAATAAAACAATCTGAATAATTAATTTAAACCTATACATTATTGTTTATATGTCGACACACTTTAATTTACTTCATGTTGTTATGAATAAACAAATGATAAATTTATGTGGACATTAGCCTTCTAAGATTGACAAGTACGGTGAGTGGCCTAGGTTGATGAGTTTTACTTATATAGGCAAAATATAATGAGAGTGAGAAAAATACTTTCAAATTTAAGACAAAAAGAGCTTTCAAAGTTGATTATTCTATTCTTTTTTCCTCTGGAGTCATTTCCAGTCATAGCTAGGTGAGAGTGATTTGGAGGATTGATTATTTTACTAGGACTTTATCTTTAAAGGTTGCACTTAGGGTAAGATGGATATTGGATATCTTGGTAATAGAAGCTTTCCCTAAGGGCATTTGAGTTTTTCTTCAGAGTGGGTTAAGTGCCATGATAAATACTCCAAGTACATATTGTCCACCTTGTAATCAAAAGATATGAACAGCTTGACATAAAAAGACAATAATTCACACTTGTCACAAACTAATGCAGCTTCAGCCCTTTTTCAAGGCTCAGGTGCTTGAACGCTGCTTGAAGATTGTTCCAATAGAACCAAATTGTTCTTTTCTCCATTTTCTTTCTGCAAAGATGATTATCTGGAAGAGACTCACATACAGTTACTAAAAGAATAACTTATCAGAAATGGGAAACAGCTAAGTGTATCCAGAGGCTTGAGCATTCCCATATGTGCTCAACTTCTGAGTCATTCTTATTCTCAGGAAATAGGCAAATCTCTTTTTCACAACAATATTCAGAGCCATGGCGGTGTGTGTCAGAGGAGATCTCTGGAATATTGTGGGAAGGTCATCTTGCATAGAAGAAATAAAGTAGCTTTCTATGGGAATACAGAAAAATATAGAAGAAGTTTGCTTGTATTATACATATCATTTATTCCCATCCTTAAGTTGGCAGAGAATTTCCTTTCAAAAATTATATATTTCAACATGTAAACCATATTTATCAACATATTTAGCAATCTGAATCATTCACAAGAATTCTCCTTTTTTTCAGGCACTGGCAAATGTAGATAATCAGTTTAACCCAATGACAACAAATAGTGATCTCAAAAGACTGTCTTCTCTTTTCAACAGATTGTCAAACTACCAAACAGGAATGCTCAGTGTTCCAGAAATAGGGCTTACTTGACTAATTGAAAATTAACACTTTGTAGACAGCAATTTTTATAGGAAGTCACAATAGTTGTGGCTCTCTCCTTTAAAAACAAAGTATTATTACAGCCCAGAACCCATTTTAAAAGTCAACTGCTTGTATAGCAGCAGCATTGAGGTTTTTTTTTCTTTTTTTCTTTTTTCTTCATTCAAATCCAGGATTCTTAGTATTAAGATGATCTTAGATAATGGGAGCAATTTGAAATAGTACTGTTCCTTTAAAACAAAACAAGAAAATGTGAACAAGAGAGTTCACAATAATTCAAAGTTCAAAGCTGCTTAGAAGAACGAAATTATGATTTATGAAAGAATAAAATAAGAAGAAAGTATTTGCTAGTTCATAAATAATGAAGGCAATATCAGGATCTTAGCTAGAATATAAAGAAAGCATTTAAAGTGTTTTTCTCCCCCTCAGGTTAAACAGCTCCTTCTTTCAGAAATCACTACACAGTAAAATTACTCTTCCATACTGACCATTCTGTATTATTCGCACAAACCTTGGTTGTAGGATTTGAGATGCTTGTTTTTCTGGTATTGAAAACATCTGGGTTTGTATGATCAATTCCAATCTTTTTTTTTTTTTTTTACAATTTTTAAAAATATCTGTTCAGCATTGGTCTAATCCAAAACTCAAAAGAAGGGATACGGTATTATTAGAAAGAAAAGGGTTTGATGGATGGGGAATACTTCATTTTCAACTCCTCGGGGAATTTTATAAACTGAGGTGAAGTGAAATTGTGGGGAACTGAGAAAACTTGAGGAAAAAACCATTTTCAAAGATTTGACTTTCATTATATAGAATTACTTCGTGTTTAAGGAGCTAGGAGAGCTAGCATCAGAAAGCTTGGATTTTAGGGCACAGCTCTGCCACTTACTAGTTCTGAGACCCGAGGCAAATTATACACTATTCTATAAAAATGGACATAATAGTTCACAGGGGAATTTGTGATGGTTATATAAAGTGATTAGAGTACCATTATCTCGCATGTATTAAATGGCATAAATGGTAGTTAAGACAAGTTAATTACCTTTTAAATATTATCAATAATTATCACTGTTCTAAGGACTTTAAGATATTATGTGTGAATGCTCTGTACACATGTGTGTGCCTGGCACATCAATTAGAAGTTTATATTATATGCACTTGCAAGATCTCTGTTTTTGGTAAACTTTTTCTCATTTTACTTTTCACTACAACTGACTCTGTTCAGAGTAGGTGCTTTCTGCCTACCAAGGAGTCTCTTTCTTTAGTATAATTTAGTTTCAAATAATCTGTAAATGGAGATGATTTTTGTTTAATAAACTAAATTTTCTTCTGAAGTCAGCTTTTTCCAGGACTCATGGTCTTGTTTTTACTATGAAGTATGTTCAGTTGGAAAAACAACTAACATTTATCAGAGAATAGACTCACAATCCATGAATAGAAAAGGCAGAAACTGAGCTATAGTACAGTGAATATGGCAAGTGTATTGCATGTGACTAACCAAGATTTGATCCCCTTAGCAACATATGTTGCTCCTGAGCCCACAAGTTTTGATCCCTGAAAAGATCCAGGAAGAAACACTCCACTCACAGCTTTGCCAGGTATGACCCCAAAACAAAATGAAAATAAGAAAAAAAAAAGTTCATTAAATAGTATTGAATTAATCCCTATTGAATCCAGACTTTACATGATTTATCCATGATAAAAGTAAATTTTCTCTTCTTGTTTATTTTATTTACCTTTCTACAATCATTTTTTTCTTTTCTTAATTTAACTACCTTATTGTACATAATGGTTTTGATATTCATATGGATATTATTTGTTAATATTTTAATTTATTTTGTGGTAAAAATTTGTGCATTTCTGTATTTCTCTAAAGATAATATTTTCAAACAAATCCTTGATTTTCCAGGAATCAATTTAGCAAAACTATTAACTTAAGTGGGTGAGAAAAATCAGTCTAAAAACAAAAAAATTAGCTATATTCTAAATCACATAAACCTTTACATAAATAAAAATTGCATATATACATACATATATATATTTATCTAATCCAACACTCAAAAGATATAAGGTATTTTCTGTCAGTGAAGGACTGAAATGTGAATCAAATTAAAACTTAGTTAATGAGTGATAAGAACTAGAAGATACAAATAATGCGTTAATAACAATTATTAAAAACAGTTACACTCATTCAAAAGAATTAAAGGATATGATCTTCTTGATGATGCATTGGATCCTATTTGCCAGGATTTTGTTGAAGATCTTTGCATCTGCATTCATCAGGGATCTTGGTCTGTAATTTTCGTTTTTGGCAGCATCTCTGTCTGGTTTTGTATCAAGGTGATGTTGGCTTCATAAAAGCTCTTTGGGAGTGTTCCCATTTTATCAATTTCATGGAAGAGCCTGGCTAGGATTGGTAGTAGCTCCTCTTGAAAGATTTGAAAAAATTCATTAGGAAATCCATCTGGGCCTGGACATTTCTTTTTGGGCAGATGTTTGATTACAGTTTCAATTTCCTCAGTAGTGATGGGGGTGTTTAGATATACTACATCCTCCTTACTTAACTGTGGAAGGTTATGTATCCAAGAATTTTTTCATTCCTTCTAGGTTCTCATGTTTAGTAGCATAAAGTTTCTCAAAGTAGTCTCTGATTACCCTTTGGATCTGTGCAATATCTGTCGTGATCTCCCCCTTTTCATTTCTAATACGGGTTATCAGGTTTTTCTCCATCCACTGGTGGTGGGAATGCCGTCTAGTCCAACCTCTATGGAAAGCGATATGGAGGCTCCTCCAAAATCTGGAAATTGAGCTCCCATTCGACCCAGCTATTCCACTCCTAGTGATATATCCTAAGAACAAAAGAATACAATACAAATACCCCTTCCTCACACCTATATTTATGGCAGCACTATTCACAATAGCCAGGCTCTGGAAACAACCAAGATGCCCTTCAACAGACGAATGGCTAAAGAAACTGTGATACATATTCACAATGGAATATTATGCAGAGATCAGAAGAGATGAAGTCATGAAATTTTCCTATTCATGGATGTACATGAAATCTATCATGCTGAGTGAAATAAGTCAAAGGGAGAGAGAGAGAGACGCAGAATAGTCTCACTCATCTATGGGTTTTAAGAAAATAAAAGTCATTTTTGCAACAATCCTCAGAGACAATGAGAGGAGGGCTGGAACTTCCAGTTCACTTCATGAAGCTCACCACAAAGAGTGGTGAGTGCAGTTATAGAAATAACTACACAGAGAACTACCATAATCATTTGAATGAATGAGGGAACTGGAAAGCCTGTCTGGAGTACAGATGGGGGTGTGGTGTGATGGGGGGAGGTTTGGGACATTGGTGGTGGCAATGTTGCACTGGTGAAGGGGGTGTTCTTTACATGACTAATCACAATCATATTTATAATCAAGATGTTTAAATAAAGAAAAAAAGAATTAAAGGATAATCTGATATTTTAAGAAACAAAGGACTTACATCACAAATTTGTTTTTTTTATTTTTTTATTTTTTTTGTATTTCCTGGATACTTTCTTTCTATTTGAGACATTTAAAGATCCTAGAGACAGGCTTTGCCATCATCCTGATATTTCTTTCAACATTAATTTAGTTTAATTTGAAAACTAAATGTAATTTTATTCAAAAATTAGCAATCAGACAACAGTTTTGTTAAATTGCCTAAAAGTAATGAATGATGATTTGGTGAATTAGGATTTTGGTAGATTTTGGTGGTGATGGGGTAAGTTAGATGTGGTTTGAGTCTAAGTTGTATATGAGAGTGCTACAGACTGTGCAACACCAGCTGACACTGCAGTGATGATATAATAAAGGCAGAAAATCAGGAAAGAGTCCCTAAAAGAAAGCTACTAAAGACAGCATGAAAAAAGCCACCTTTTTGTAAAGCTAGCTCATTATATTTACAATAAGAAAATATATTTATTAAGTATACGTAAGATACTAATATTAAAATTAAAATGCCATGGAATGAGGCAGTGGTAGAGTGATAAACACTTGTCTTGCATGTGTTTGACACAAGTTCCATCCCTGGCACCCATATCTTTCTAGAGCCTCAATAGGAATGATTCCTGAGCACTGGCTGGAGTAAGCGCTTGAGCACTATGATGTATTTTTCATAATAATAACTTTGCCCTTAATATAATGTGACATACATTACAACACATGAATTTAAATGCTACAGTTTATGTCACAATATCTTAAGGGAAAAGTTATTATTATGACAAATACATTTCACATTATCACTAATAAATCTAAAATAATATATTATGTCAGTTTATTATTTTACACAAAAATTAGAATATTAAGCTGATACTGAGATCTCTAATTTTGTTCCATTTTTAAAGAAAAATATTGTTGAGTGATATTAATATTTTAGTACATTCATTGTTCAGTTAATTTTTTAGTGTTTCCAAATTGTTTTTAAAAAATTTGCAAAATGGCTGTCAAAGTCAATAATTTTAACAAGCTTTAAAATACTTTATTTTAAAATTCTTTTAAAATAAACTTTCTAAATTTTCTTTCTTTATCATTAAAATTGCAGTCCAATACCACATAGTAATTGTGAAAATATTGACTTAATATATTTAGCAATAATATTTAGCTAATCTTAAGTTTATAAATTATTTTTCCCTTTAAAAATTTAAACGTGTTTGTGTATATGAGCTAACAACATAAAACTAAACTAAGTAACATAACATTACTTGGACAAGGTAGTT
Source organism: Suncus etruscus (assembly GCF_024139225.1). Lineage (NCBI taxonomy): Eukaryota > Metazoa > Chordata > Mammalia > Eulipotyphla > Soricidae > Suncus > Suncus etruscus. The sequence continues at coordinate 30,235,542 of NC_064850.1, read as the reverse complement.
TTATTAAATAGATGTAAATGAGGAACATATATGTAATGATTAATTTATACTATAATGATTGACAATTGGTATTGTCTTAAGTCGCTAAAATAGGCAAAGGTAATCAAGAATACAGACTAATAAATAATTTAGCTCAACTATAAAAGTACATCGCTATAATTAATTTAGGGAAAATAGTTTATTCAATAAATGCTACTAATTTCACCAGAAATACCTGGTTCTATACTCCCATTGTAGATATTAAAGATTATATTGAGTAAAAATTTAAGATAGGTCATAAATTCAAAGTGACAATGCAAACAACAGCACTAGGAAAGCTCATAAAATTTTCATGTCATTGAGAGTAAAAACATTGAAAACCACTAATACAAATAAAAATAGTAGCACTAAAATAAAAATTTAATATTGCATTATATAATGTTTTAAGGGAATAAGAAAAGAGATAATTATTGCATATGCCATATAAATCAACATTTTAGTGTAACACATTACATAAATAATCTAAAAGTTTTGATAGACATTTTTAAAATACTAATATTTGTGCAATCTAGATTTTAATTATATCAAATTCCTTAGTAATAATATTTTTGAAGTGCAATTTTAATAAATAGCCAATGATGAATATGTTTTTGATTACTTGCTTCTTTATTAAGAGTTCCATTCCTTATTTTTATTCTTGAGGTTATAATGATAAATTGTAGTTGTACACTTAACTGTAGTGCTTGCACACATATGGTTTAATGAACTCATATCCTCACATTTGCAAGGAAAGCACTACTATTGAATTATTCCCAATTCTCTAAACTGTTACTTCTAAAGTAATAATAACTTAAATTCTTATGTTGTAACAATGCACTCTAAAACAAATGAAATATCTTTAGATATTTGACTCTTTTTAAAATTGTTTAAATTATGTTGCTTCTATTTAAGATAACACTCATACAGGCCATATCATAAAAAGATCTTCAAAATAAGGAGAACATTTCTAAATAGTTGCTGGAAAAAGTATATTGTTTTCATGTCAGAATATGGCAGAAATGGGTTATTTTAAAGTAACACTTTCAAATATGTTATAAAATTTGTAATAGAACTATACTTAGAGGAGTTAGAGAGATCTCAAAAGATGTAAGTCACTTGTCTTACATGCGGCTAATCTACTTTTAAATTTCTGGCACCACATATATGGCCCTTTGAGCAATGCTAATAATGACACTTGAGCACAGAGGCACAGGTAAGCTCTGAGCATCACTGTGTATGGATTGAGTATGGGCCAGAACAAATAATAAATATCAAATGATTAAATATTAAATTATTGAATATCAAATAATTGTTTTAATATTAAATATTAAATTATATTATTTAGTACAAATGAATATTCAAATATTTAGAAAAATTTAATAGTCTAAGCATAGATTTAAAATAAACATAGATGACAAACTTACAGTGTGATGTTAAGTCTCCTAATCATTGCTTTGTTTACTACTTACCATCCACATAGACTACAGTATATATGGAATTTCTACAATTCTATATTAAATGATTCTTTTTTCATTCCGATTTATTAGTTAAATTGTTGGATATTGACTCGAAATATTAAGACTAAGTCTAAGAAAGAAGACTGGATTTAGCCAACACTGCTGCAACTTGGAAGAGTGGAAAAGACATCTTCAAGATCAAAGTTAAGAGAATTAGTTTAAGTCAAGGGTCCTAGCATTAACAAGTGCTAGAAAACCAGGCACATATTATAAAAGAAAATAAAATACTTCAATAATTTTACATTTTTAATTTTTTATTTCAGATATCTTTTAATAATTTTATGATCAATTTTGCAAATATAGAAAAATTTGATGATAAACTAATAATTGGAACATTAAAATAGTAAATGACTGAGACAATTCATGTTAGGGTAAAAATCATATACCAGAAAGTGTAAATTTTATAATTTAACTTAGATATATGTTTAACATATATATAAACTTATATGCATCATCATACTAATGTACTAGTGACTTTTAATTCACATCAAGGTTGTATAGTTGATAAAGGAGTAGTGGAAATGTGTATTTTATTTAATTAATAATATACATGTGAATGCTAAATTATCTTGGTCCCTAGTATAAAGCAAGTGGTACTTTCCAAAATTAGAAAATCAAAATGAATTATGAGTACGTTATTTGAGAACATTCACATAAAAGCAAAAGAAAGTGAATAAACTTGGAAATATTCGAGTTGCAGAATATAGAAATGAATAGAACTGAACAACCTATTTGTACAAATATTATACTGATTTATATATAATATAAATTAAAAAAGGCAAAATGTGTTTATCATTGTGTTTTTGAGTAATAATTGCAATAAAATTGTTTATATGATTCTTTGTTAAAGTCTCACTAACTTATGAAATAAAGTTTATATATTTTAAATATATGTAATATTTATATGTAATATGTTATTTATACATATGTGTAATATATTTAATATATGTCATATATGTCATATATACATATATATGTAATATCTCTCTCTTTTACTGCCCCTGGTAATACTCTGGACTCACTTATGGCATGCTCAGAGAATAATATGGAATGCTGAGGATCGAACCCTGATAGGTTGTGTGCAAGGAAAATGCCTTATACTTTTTTACAAGGCTCAGCATAATTCTTGGTATCAATATTAGTTGAATTCCACGTTTCCAAGAGACTTAAATAAAACTGTATAAAATTTTGAGGTTTAGGTTAACCACTGCATTAGTATCATATTCACCAGAGGTCTTTTATTTGTTTGTTTTTACAAACAGTTGTAGGGCCATAACTGCCTATGCTCAGGAATTATTCCTTGATCTGCCCATATAAATTAATTCTGGTATTGTTCTGGGGACTATATGGGATGTCAGTTGTCAAAACTGAGAAGCCCTTGTGCAAGGAAAGCTCCCTACTTGCTGCTCTATCTCTCAGGCTTTTACACCAGAATTTTATTGGTCAATAAAAAGAATAAGATCAGCCTATATTTGAAGGCATATTTGAAGTCTCCAATGCTTTTTTAGGGGTGTACTGGGGAGGTGATAATTGGACTCCAGTACTGCTTAGGAACTACTGATTTTGTGCTTAGGACTGGATCATGATAATGCTCAAGGGACCATATACAGTAATGTGAATTGATCCAAATCAGCCACATGCAAGGCAATTCTGTATTTCCTGTACTATACTATCTCTCTAACTAGCCTAGTTTCACTACAATAAATTTGAATTTGTAAACAGTTTCCAATCATCCTTAATCCACTAAATATTTCTGTATTAACTCATATCTTAATTAGTTTGCAAGTAATGAACTTAAAATGTCATCCATTGTTTTCATTTAGAAGTCTGAAGGTAGTTTAATCAAATTACACAAGTTCCATTACCCATATATATATATATATATATATATATATATATAACTACTCCTTAATTAATGCATAGTATTAGTTCTGTTTGTCTACATCTGTTCTTCTTCATAAAATTACTTATTTTATTAGAATATTTTGACATATAGTCATTTATGCTTCATGATTACAAATGTTTCCGATGCACAGGACATATTAAATAAATTATTTTTTAATAATTTCTTGTAATATCATTAAACTAGTTAAAATATTAAAAATGCAAAAAATAAACAATGCAAAAACATTGAGTTTGAAGATTTCTAAATAAAAACAGTGACTTAGAAGTTAGGCCATAGAAATTAAAGAAAATGCAATGTCAAAGAGTTGATGATATAGAAAAGGAGATCAGTTTTATGTTGCTGCATAGGAAAATAATTAAAAACATTTTTCTCTAAATAATTATAAAGTGATTTTTATTTAAATGTATGTTAGTCATAATTAAAATACATTAGTTGTTAATAAAAATATAACATACTTGCTAATAGCCATTATAAGAATCAGATAGAAAATGCTGCATTTAAATTTTTATGGTGTAAAACTGTATTATTCTCTTTTAGTAACTTTTGCCATTTCAGTAAGACAACTCAGAATAGTAAAAGCCATTTGAATTATAGACAGATATAGAGAATAAAATTAAATATATTAAAGAATAGTACATTTAAATCAAGAGCTTTATTGGATATTGTGAGAGCAGGAAATGAAAGCCAAAGGAGCCCTTTTATAGAAGCTAAAATATTAAATTATTTAGAGTATGGCTCAGGAATATACCTATCACCAATAAAATAAAACCAGGAGAATGGAAATTTTGTCTATCAGAGGATGCTGTTAACATCAGGGATAAAATGAAATTGTCTCCAGAGACCTACTTCATCTTACATAGAAATTTTTTTCAATCTTCAGAACCAAAATTGAATCTGACCCATTTTATTCAAGCACTTCTTACCTCAATCAGGTTGGCGAAATGAATAATGTTTTTAAGACATTAAAAAAAACTTTGAAGAGTTGTTTTACCTATCATATATATTTAATTTAATACCCTACATAAAACTTGAAACAGTGGCCATTACCACCACCAACAAAGATTTAAGGAAGAATTAGCTATAGTATTGGTAGTCTTGTGACTTACTATATAAAGATGTGAGAAGTCTATTCTGAGTTAATTGTAGGAAATATAATTTCAGTTCTCAAAATAACAGATATCCCTATTAGAGTGGAAGTGAGAAAAGTCATAAAATCAAGGCTTACATATGTGAAGGTCATTGTAGCAAACACCAGAAAGGTGATCTGATTGATAGCTGTAGAAGTAATCTGATTGGTTGTTTTGTTTACCAAATCATATTGGTCATTCTTCAAGACCTAATTTAGTCAATTTGACTGATTAGGCTTTAAGATCTTATTTACATATGACTTACCCAATCAGGTAAGAAAGGTAGTAATGGGACGAGGATGTGTAAACCCCATAAGTAAAGGTCATTGTATGGTTGAGTTGAGTTGCTGTGGTTGCTTTCTCAGCTGTGAAGGTTGCTGTTAGACTCATAATCATAATTAAAGAGCAGTAATGAGGAAGATAGCTTGTTATTTTTATTTATAATCTTTAGGAAATGAAACTAGCCAGATCTATTGGAACCTCTCTGTCCACAATGAGTTCTGATTTTATCCATTTTACACCAAAAGAAAAAACACCAGAATAAAATCTCACTGAGATAAAAAAACAAACAAACACTGACATTTCAAAAATTATATAAGTGCCTCTACAGAATAATAAAGTAAATGTGCATAATTTCTCTCCAAAAAACCCTTAAGGTATATTTATTTGATAATATAGAGTTTTAGGGTGTTTTGTAAAGCATTATTCTGTGACATAAAAATAAGAACCAACATAAGGTTATATGAGTTAGCTTAAGTAAAAGGAGTTGGGAGGCTGTGAAGATTCTGGCTCCAGAAATATCTGGACATGTCCAGACATATGCAGACCTAAAAGGGACTGACAATGGTCTCTCTGCCACTTCCTGGTACAAATCTACTCAATGGCAATCCAACTGCCCAGATCCTTCCATCTGAGATTTTCTAGATGTACAACATTAATCAGTTACTACTTGACAATAAGCCCCTTTCCTTTTATTAATGGTAATACTTGGCTAATTCTCAACTATCAATTACTAACTTACATGTTACATATTTTCATATAATTTGAATGGAGGGCCTAAAAGAGAACCTTACTCTCACCTTTTCTTTTATATTATAGTCTTTATGAATACCTTCTTTCCTTTATTCAATTAAAGGATTTCTTCAATTTCTGCCACCCTAGTTGCATTGCTAATATAATTGCAAATTGTTCCTCAAATTTTGCCACAAACAAGTCTAATTTATTCTGGGTAAACATAAATAAACATGTTCAATAATGGAATAATTAAGACATTAACCTTTCCTCTATAAAATTTTATAATTTATGCTAAATGAGTTTGGCCTTAGGTTTTACAATCAAGCATGGTGTTGGATTTTTGACATTGAGGAGGTTATGGAAAAATTTCCATATTTTCTACTGTGGAATCTGAGTGAGAAGTGCAGATATGAAGTTTTTGGCTCAAAGATAGTATGTATTTAAACTTCAAATACAAAGTGAAATAAATGTTGAAATGTCTCTTTATATATGCATGTATAACACAATTGTTTATTGTTTTTGTTCTTTCATCATGATTTTTTAATTTTATTTATTTTAAGGCCATATACATCCATATCCAGCTCAGAGGTTACTCCAAGCTCTGTGCTTAGGATTAGTCCTGAAAGACTTGTGGACCTTAAAAGTTATTGGTAATCAAATCTGAGAAAGCTGCATGCACGACAAAAGTGCTATCTTGTGTCCTTTTACTCTAGGCCCAGTTTTTCAACTTCTTTTGTTTGGTTAGTTATATGTAATTAATGAATAAACCCTATTCACTTTAATTTTTGTTTTTGTTTTTGGGTCACATCCAGTGGGGCACTGGGCTTATTCGTGGCATTGTGCTCCATGATTACTCCTGGTATGGTTTGGGGAACCATATGGGCTGTTGGGGATAAAACACAGGACAGCCACATCAAACACCTACCTGTGCTATTGCTACTACCAATATTTACTATTTTTAAAGATAGAATTTGCACATTATTTCAACATTAGTTTCTGGGAAAGATAGCAATTTATTCACTCAAAAAATTAAAAAATTATATTTCTACCTTGTCTTGTATGGGATCTAATCACACCAACCAAAACTAAGAAGCACTAGAATGTTCATACTTTATTATGCAAAGATACTAATAAACTCAAGTTTTAAGTGCTAATTCTATTTAAGTTATTTCAAAAATGAAAAATGAATTTTATTTTAATTAAAGGTGCACGTTTTTCTTATATTGCAAAGGAATTCCTTTCCTTTCATAGCATAAATATTTGCAGATAAAAACCAGTTTTACACTAATGCTTATTGATGTCAAGTTTAAAATTTTATTTAAAGTATCTTTAATAAGTTTTTATTGCTACTTTGATTTTTTTGTTGGCATAAACTAGTGATTGTGTGGGTTTTATTACAATTGATTTGAACATTATATATTTTCTGAATGTCTTAGCTAGTATACAGATGTAAATTTAAAGATAATATCAGCGTGTTAGAAGTTTATTTTTTCAATTCTTTTTTTTTATTTTGAATTATGAGAACAAAGATGCAAAGAAAGAGGACAAGGTAAAGTTACAGTGGAAGGACAATCACCCATAACATAATTCTCAGAAGAAGTCCCCTTGCTGATATCTTAACTTTGAACTTTCAGCCAAAGAACATTAAGATAAATAAAACAGAATCCATGTACAATTACTTTGTCCCTCAAGTCCCCAGATTGTAACACATATAATATTTCTTTTTTTTTTTTGCATTGGCAATTTTTAATGTTTCATTTGTGCAGAACTGAAATTTGAATTTAAAGGCACGGAAGGAAGAAAAGACAGTTATCATAGCATGAATTCACAGATAAGATGCTGCATAAATTATAAAACTGCTCCTCTTTAGCCTTGAGAAAATAAATAATGCAATACTAGGTTCACATTTATTTATTTATTTATTTATTTTTTGGTTTTTGGGCCACACCCGGTAACGCTCAGGGGTTACTCCTGGCTATGTGCTCAGAAGTTGCTCCTGGCTTGGGGGACCATATGGGATTTATTTTTATTGTATTTCCATGTAAAGGCATCACCCAAGTATCAGAAAAGCAGAAGTTCTGCCAGAGATAGAGGGTGATGGCTGATCCCACTGTGGAATCAGTGCCCAGAAGATAAATATTCCAGCAGGCGAGAGCCTAAGACACAAAGTAAGTGTCAGAAAGTGGACAAAGATTTGAAGCAAGCACTCAGTTTCAAAGTGGCAAAAGAAACATTTCATGACATTCATTTTGGAAATAAAACAATCTGCATATCAAGAACTATACATTTCAAAACCTCCCGAGCCTGATTAAATATTACATGATTTAATTGCTGAAAATTACAAAAATAAAAATGGAAACTCTTCTCTCCTTCAAGAAATAGAAAACTATATTTTCCCTGTAATATCTTTTTTTTTTTTTTTTGGGCCACACCCGTTTGACGCTCAGGGGTTACTCCTGGCTATGTGCTCAGAAATCGCCCCTGGCTTGGGGGGACCATATGGGACGCCGGGGGATCGAACCGCGGTCTTTCCTTGGCTAGCGCTTGCAAGGCAGACACCTTACCTCCAGCGCCACCTACCCGGCCCCAACCCTGTAATATCTTAAGAGAATCATCAGTATTTCACCTTTTGCCTTTTAAAATGTTACTTCTTTTCACATTCTGTCTCTTTTAAAATAGCAAAACCCGATCAAGATGGCAATTTCTGTGTGAGGGAAAGAATGCAGTATACTGGATAAAAGAGTGAGTGAAAAAAGTTAAATGTTTTGAAAAAATAAATGAGTCTGTCCCTACTGGACCATATGCAGAAGTGGAAAGGAAATTATGATTTTCTTTAAAAGCAGAAACAAACCCTCATTTGAAAGCACTCTTAGGAGCCCTTCATCAGTGTGGCAAGATAGGAAACTGAGGCATTTGGTAAAGCAAATAGTCTATTTCTAATGTTTTCCACTGAAATCAGATTAGCCTTTGCAAATTATTCCATTCTATCCTCCTTTAAAACACTGATTGGCCAAGTTACACCAGGACAGCACAGGAAAACAAGTCTCATCCTGAGTATGAGTACAAAGGCCTGGGGTCACAATCTTGACACAAAACTTTTAAATATATGCCCTCCAACACCTCATATATGGACTCCATATAAGTGTGGAATTAACGAAAAGTCTTGTACTTTCTCAAGACACTTTCCAAGTTGATGTTAAACCAGATGTTAAAGATAAAACTATGCCTTTAAAAACATTAAGCCCCAAAATTTCATCTAATGTTTCTTTAAGAAATGCACCATTAAAATCATTTTTGAAATGAGATATTAAATGTACTTAAATCTGGACTTTTCTGTACTTAATTTTTCTTTAAAAAAAAAAGTTTAAAAACATCAAGAGCAGGAACATGCTGCCAGGACACAGATAATACCAATGTCTTTGGCTGCAGACCCTGGGCAAATCACTCTTCTTTAGAAGCTTGAAGTCTCTCAAGTAGTGGAGGATGAGAATAATGCCACATTGAAAAGAGCCAGTCAGAAACGGGGAATCCCAGATTGTCTTTGTTCAGTTTGATTAAAGCAGAATACAAGTCTTTGGCCTTCCCAAGTTTCTTGGCAAACGCATCTGCTTGAAACTCAAATCTGCGGGCTCAAGACTGTTAGGCTAAAAGAAAGAACCTCATTGTAAGGTGAAAAAATAATCCCGAAGATGATCAAGAGACCAATTACAGTCGGCTGACTGTCATAAAAACCAAATGCAGCAAAAAGCTCCTTTCGACCGATTAATACAGCAAACAAGAAAAAACACAGGAAAGAATTCATCTGGCTAATAATGATATTTTTGACTGTGTGTCCCAACTTCCAGTGCCCCAACTCATGACCCAGCACAGCAAGCACTTCCTCATTGTTGCATCCTCGTTTCTTATTTTTAATTTTAGCTTTAATTTCTTCACTGTCCCGTCTCCATCATTGTGGGTCTTGACAGCCAACTCCTCCTTGATGTCTTTGTTTAGTACCGAGTACTCTTCTAGTAGAGTGTCAAAACTATTCGTTTGTTCTTGAAGAAGCCATAAAAATAAGCATTGTTGTGGGAAGAGCGCTTAGATCCTTCAACAAGATACACTTTGGTCAAAGGAAAGTCAATGTTTTTAGCCATTATTTCAATTTCCTGTTTAAGCTTTCCCTCAGGCAGAGGTGTGAATTTGCCAAATAAAGGAGCAGTGCAATCAGCATAGATTGTGACAAGCACCAGAGAAACTACTAATGTGAACAGCCAAGCATAAATAAAAAAATAGTCACCACCGATTTTAATAATGTACAGTAAAGGTAAAGACACAGGCAATAAAATACACTGGGTTACAACAAATTTCTTGACTGCGTCTTTCATGAAGAATTCCAATGTCTGTTGATTGAAACCATGTCTTTCTTCTATAACGAAAATATTATAAAGACTCCATGGCAAGCCAGTCAGTGCACTGAAAAGTGTAGCCAACAGCAGAAACATCAAGGACTGAGTGATCTCATAGTCCGATCCAAAGCCAGCATAGCCACAGAACCGTCCAGAAAGTCTCCAGAGATAAGGGATTCCTCCAAAGAGAAGAATAAGCGTGTCTTCCATCTCTGAATAGAATCTAGACCAGAAACTGAAAGTACTTTTATCCAGCTGATACAGTCGAGATTTCTCAAATGTTTCTGAATCCATAATCTGTTCTAATTTTGGTGGCACATGAGTTGTTGTTTTATATATCCTTCTCTGCCGCAGCGCCAGGAAGGTCTCCCAGAGATACAGGGCCCAAGAGAAGAGCACCACGGCACCGAAGATGCGCTTCTCCGCTGGCAGCTCCCACAGCGCCTCCAGCGAAGCCCATGTCCCCATGGCCACCAATGCGGCCAGGTGCTCTCTCCCAGTCCCCCCCTCCCCCCTCCCTCCCCCCCCCCCCGTGGAGTGTCACAGCCATCTCCTTCCCTCCCGAGCTCGCCCACAGCTCACTCCTGCCCCATGCCACTCGCTCCAGGCACACGGAGCACAGACAGACTGACGAGCACCTCCCCAGACCCATTATAATATTTCTTAACAGCATACAAGGCAATCTAAAGCCATAAAACTTATGTAACTCCTTAAACATTAGAGGCATAGTATTTTTTTTTATTTAAACACCTTGATTACATACATGATTGTGTTTGGGTTTCAGTCATGTAAAGAACACCACCCATCACCAGTGCAACATTCCCATCACCAATGTCCCAAGTCTCCCTCCTCCCCACCTGACCCCCGCCTGTACTCTAAACAGGCTCTTTTTACATTTCCATGTACATGCATATTAGCTTAAGTTAACCTCAAATTTTAAGTGGGTTTTTTTTAAGGATTAGAGTCAAAGGAGCACAGTAAAAACGGTGTTAGAGTGGCAATTGTTGTTTGCATAGGCCCACCAAAATATGAGAGCCATGGAAAGAAATAACTTTGGCCTAAATACAAAGAGATCCTACCCCTGAAGTTTCCTGGCATAAGACCAACTCTAGGCTCCAGGCAAGTTATCATCCAATCCAAGACATTGTCCGTAGTGCCAACACACTTTTCACACAGTCTCTGCTGTGGTATCATGTTTTTGTATTAAAGATCCTGGAATCTGCATATCCTACATTGAAGTCATGATGTGGAGCGTCTTCTCATTTCACCTCACAATTAAAGGGCAATGCAGGAAGCCCTGTCCTGTAAGCAGGTCGTTGTTGTTAAGTCTTCTCAGTGTTAAGGGAAGTCTCTTTTGGGCAGGTTGATGTCTGAGCAGTGGTAGGGTGTTAGAAGTTTTAATGTTTTAAGTTTTGTGAGTTATTGAGTTAAGTTTGAAAGCATACATATAGATAAGTATATATAGATTACAATTAGATTATATATATTACATATAGATAAGTATACAGCAAATATTCTAGAATTGATTTTCAACATTTATTAACTATATATTAATGGACTTTCAGCATTTTTTAAAATTCTGGTTGAACTGAAGATTAAAACTATTATTATTATCTAAGTATTCTTTGTTTCTATATTGAGTACATTCACCTGGTTTCTTTTTCTTTCTTTTTTTTTTTTTTTTTTTTTGGTTTTTGGTTTTTGGGTCACACCAGCAGCTGTCACAGGTTACTCCTGGCTCAATGCTCAGAAATGGCTCCTGGCACTCTCGGGGGACCATATGGGATACTGGGATTCAAACTGCAGTCCTGCATCTGAGGCAAACACCTTACTGCTGTGCTACCTCTTCGGCCCCTCACCTATTTTCTTATACTATGTAACTTTACAAATAATCTTTTTTTCCTTACCACTAATCATCATGTATTGTAATCTTAGTGAATCAGATTTCAAATCATGATAATTTTAAAAATAAATAAAATTAATGTCTTACATAAAAAATTTACAATTCAACACATACATTATGAGTTAATTTTTCTCCCACTTACATAGAGAATATTTTACCTGTAGTTTATGGTTTAAAATTATAAAGCAAGCTCAAATATCAAAATGAAAAAATATAATTTTACTATTTTCTAGGCTGTCTACCAAATATAACTATAATGTAAAACCAAACAGAACTAGTCATATGTTAAAAGACGTCATTCTGCTAACATTTTATTTTGATTCTATTAAATACTCTGTTCCTCTTTTAGTTTACTCAATTGAAACTGAGTTCTTTGTCATCATTCTTAGAAAATCTATTTCTTTTAAATGAATCATTTAAATTAAAATTAAACTTTTATATTAAGTAGTCTCACATCTGAGAAATAAAAATAATTATAGAATCTTATTGTTGAGTCTTACTCCATAATTAATATAATACAGCTGTATCAATTTAGGATTTTTCTTGCAATGTTACTTTGTAAACAAGTTTTTAGACATACAGCTAAGTTTTAAGAATCTTCAAAAGTCATAGATAACTTTATTATTATTAGTGTTAATATTATTATTTTTGGCCACACTCAACAGTGTTCAGAGTTTACTCATAGCTGTGCACACAGAAATTACTCCCAGTGGTGCTCAGGGCTTCATATAGGATGACTGGAATTAAAGCCATGGTCATACATCTATAAGTCAAACACACTACCTGTTGACTATCACTCAAGATCTTTGATAAAGTTTTTAAAATAATTTGTATATAGCTTATATACTTTTATGGACTGAATTGTATTCTCCTTAAATTCATGCTAAAGTCCTGAGAAAATTTGTATTTTATATTAGAAACTTAAAAACATTGTAAATATGATTTATATATTTATCTGGGTTGCATTTTATTCATATAAAATTTATTTATTGAATTTATAAAACATTAATATTTTAGAATGTGAAACTAGTAATAGGGTTGCTGTGAAGAAAAATATTTGACTTAGAATGAGTTTGTACTGAAATAAAATAACCCATACCTAAAATGTTGATGTTCTTGACAAAAAAAAATAGGACAATTTGACCATATACACATACTGGTATATACCTTGTGGAGGAAAAGATAGAAGTATTGAGGAATAGTCTCTAGCTAAAGAAAGACAAAGATGTCAGAAAACCATTGGAAATTAGGCTTGTACTTGTTTTCATTCAGAATGCTCCATCTTGCCTGGCCACTTGATCTTCTAGTCTTCAGAATTGTGATATAACAAGTTTCTCTTGTTGGATCCATTTACTTTGTCATATTTATTATGGTGGCACAAGCATAAAAGCAATGTCCAAATACTTATTTTGTGAAGTCTCATTTTACTGTATTTATGGTAGATCCTTTAAAGTTTAGAGGAACACCCTGAAATATCTCTAAAAAATGCCCTTAACACAAAAACAAAAACATTTGAATTGTATATTTACTCATTCTTATTATTTCAACTTTCTCCTTTCTACCAATCACACTAAGAAAGAACAACCGTGTCCTATTTAATGACAGTCATGAAGACCTGTGGATATTTTTGTTCCTGACAAAAGTGCTTCTTGACACTATTGATAACCTTGTTACCTGATGTTTCCCTCTGTAAAAGGAGAAGTTGAAAAAGCCATTCCTGTCCTGTGTTCAAATAATGACCCTAATATTCAGGGGTTATCTTGGCCATACCCTGTCTTAGATAAATTCACCCATAATATGTCCTCAGTTTTATCTCAAAAGAAGAAAGGACTCTATAACATTTCAAGCTATCTAATAATGGATCTTGCTTTCTGGAAAAGCACAGAAACACTTGCAGCAAAGGGATGTTACACCAGAACCCCAAATCAGCAGTGAATGTTGGATTAGCTGACAACTCACTTTCTTCCACATTTCAGTTTCATTGTTCTATAAAGCAAATTTAAGTAGTTCTGTTTATTTTTATCAGAAGGTGCTTATCATGTTCTAAAGAAAAAACACTGCAAAAAGATGCAGGATTTTGATGTCTTTAGTTTAATGTACAATAGCTATTCAATTAGTGTTTACAAATAGTGTAACAGTAAAATCAGTCAACAATACAAAACTTAGTTGATGCCTGCTTTCACAGTAGAAATAATAAAATTTTTATTCTTGACTAAATAACTAAGGAACTTGAAGAAAGTCTAGCAACTCATTGAGATATAATGAAGAGATTCACTATCAAGAAAATGGCCATTATATTATAACTGTTATTGAAACAAATGCCAGAGATCAACTAAATGGATGATCAAAGCTAAATTTAAGAAACGTTTAATTTTATAAAGCAGAATACAGCTTCGCAATATTGTTTTTATTTTAATAGAATAAGCCCCATATGCCTAAGCTTTATCTTTAACAATACATGTATAAATATAATTTATATATGCTATGTTGGTAAAATATCGATAATAATTCTATCTCCTTATTACATTTTTTTTTTTTTGGTTTTTGGGCCACACCCGGTAATGCTCAGGGGTTACTCCTGGCTATGCGCTCAGAAGTCGCTCCTGGCTTGGGGGACCATATGGGACGCCGGGGGAATCGAACCGCGGTCCGTCCTAGGCTAGCGCAGGCAAGGCAGGCACCTTACCTTTAGCGCCACCGCCCGGCCCCTCCTTATTACATTTTATTTTATTTTATTTTATTTTATTATTTTGTTTGTTTTTTGGGCCACACCCGGCAGTATTCAGGGGTTATTCCTGGCCATCTGCTCAGAAATAGCTCCTGGCAGGCACGGGGGGACCAGATGGGATGCCGGGATTCGAACCGACCACCTTAGGTCCTGGATCGGCTGCTTACAAGGCAAACGACATTGTGCTATCTTTCCAGCCCCCCTTGCTACATTTTAAATATACAAAAAGTATTTAAGTATAAATATATGTTGCACAGACTCTAAATATTTTTATTTTTTATAACAGATATTTTTATTTGATTTTTGGGTTACACCTGGCTCAGAGGTTACTTCTGGCTCTGTGCTCAGAAGTCTCTCCTGGCAGGCTCGGGGGACCACATGGGATGCAGGGATTCAAACTGGGGTCCTTCCTGTGTTGACTGTGTGCAAAGCAAATGCCTTACCAGTGCTATTCCTCCAGCCCTTATAACTGAGATTTATATCCAATAACTAGTAAGCATCTATTTCTCCATGCCACTGTCAGTCATGGACTACTATGTACTTATATGAGTTTGACTATTTTAAAGTTTCAAATAGATGGTGGTGGTGAGTATTTGTCTTTATATAACCAACAGATGGATTATTAAGTAGACAAGGAAACAGATTATCTGAAAACATTTTGCCTATGTAAGTTTTTGTCACTTCTACAACATTAAAATCAAATGTAGCATAATATAGATTCTTATAAAGTAAAACAAGGACATTGTCCATGGTAATCATATAGTGGGCATACAAAGACAGAAAGATAAAGACCTAAATTACTATTTGATAAATAATATAACCTAGACTGTAATTAGCTACAGACTCACTTAAATGCATGAATGGTGAGGATTTAGGTTGTTGCAAAGAAAGTTTTCCTTGGAGACTTAGAATTTACTGTTATTTAACACATGCCTGCCTTTTATATAAAATTCTTTCTCTATTTACCATTTTAACTTATGACCATTTTTATATAACTGCTATACAATCTCAAATTAAGTCACACCACTTCTTTGACAATCAATGGTTGTGATAGTAATCTACTCACATAACCTTCCATTTCTAATGAATTATCACACAAAAATATATTTCAGAACTTAAAAAAAACTGTGATTCTGGGGCTGGAGTGATAGCACAACAGTAAGGCATTTGGCTTGCATGTGACTGATCCAAGACTGACCTGGGTTTGATTCCCGGCATCCCATATGGTTCCTGAGCTAGGAGAGATTTCTGAACCAGGAATAATCCTTGAGCGTCACTGGGTGTGACCCCAAAACCAAAACCAAACCCCTCTTTAAAATAAAACTGTGACTGTCTGAAAATCTGTCCCCTTTGTAAAAGGACAACGTTTCTATGCCTAAATTCTTTACCAGCCATACAATATTTAAGTCTTAATACTATCATTGTAAAATGTAAGAAACCTGGAGTCAACCTCAGAAGAACATAATAGGGTATATGTACAAAAAGTCAAAATCAGTGTTTGAATCATAATGTAAACAATATACAAAAATTTCAGGCAGAATCTAAATCTAGATATATAAACTAGAAAGAGACAAGATTAAGAACAAATTAGATAATTTAACACTAATAAAGTTTAAAGGATAATTAACAAGGATGGTGGAGCAACATTCTAATATTTTTGTGAAGATGTTTAGTGATCTCATTCTTAAGACCTAGTGCTAGCACACAACTTCAAATTATTATGTAGCAGGACTAAGAGGTATAATATAATCTTAAAGTTATAAACTTTATAACATAAAGAGGAAATTATATCTAAATAACGTTAGTCTTTCTCCTAAGGAATATATATATTCAATGCAATGAGTTGTCAATAGTTTAAAGGTAAAATATTTCAGATTAAGATCAATATGTTATTGTTGTGTCTGATTTAAATAAAATAAAAAAATTTTTGATTGATCATTTTAATATAATAACAATTAGTATGATTTGAAAATTATAATGTTTATTACACTTGAATTATACTATCTCTTTACATGTGCTATTTATGGAGGATTATTTACTACAGTTTAATGTATAGTTGGTCTACATTCAATAATTCTCTAAGATATAAATATGTTTGATATTTTAACTGGATAAGAACATTCCCTAAATCCCAGGATTTGAACAAATGTAGGTATATATTTTACTATTTTGGCTCATGCAGTTTGGGGCTTAGAATTTTTTTTCTTGGGTGATTTTCCTCTAATTTGAAGTTTAGGTAAACAGGGTTTTATTAGTAACTGACTCCAATACATCGGCAAAATAAAAATATTTCTTTCTGGGGCTGGAGTGATAGCACAGCGTGTATGGTGTTTGCCTTACATGTGGCCATTTAGGGTTAGAGCCTTGTGATCCTGTATGGTCCCCTGTATCTGCCAGGAGTGATTTCTGAGTGCAGAACCAAGAGTAAAGCCTGAGTGCCACCAGGTGTGGCCCCAAACAAATAAACAACTTTCTTTGTGTAGTCATACTTCCTATCTTTTTTCATTATAGTCATGTTCACATTAGTTGTTCACATATCACTTCCGCATCTTGTGCAATTAAAGGAGTAACTTCAGGTTTTATATTTTTTCTGTTTCAAATTCAACACCTTGCCTTGTACAAGTAAGGATTCTGAATATTAGTTTATGCAGAGAGGTTACATGCAGTTCTAGACTTTAAAAGTTAGTTGATTGGAAGATGATCATTTCTGGGTATAGTTCAGGGTATATTTGTCTTATATTCATAACAATTAGACTTTTCAAGGTTATAAAATAGCACTAACATTTTAGCACAATGGGATTTGGTCATACTGCTAATGTTTATCAACATCCTGTTGTACAAATTAGAAATTTCTGAGAGTGAAGGCTCCAGAAATAATAAAGCTCACAAATCAACTCTAAAAACCCACTGTTTAAGACACTACTTTTCTTTTTGCATTAAGCATCTTCTCCAGGAAAAATAAGAGTAGGGGAAAAAGTGGTAAAAACAGCATAGTAAAAGAAGTAGTGAATAAGATCATACTTACACATGGGGACCGCCCCTAGAGATATCCATGAATAAAACTTAAGAACATCTGCTCCAACAGTGGCCCTAGGGAGGGGATCTATATAAATATTGTATGTTATGGCTATGCCCATAAATGTGTATAAATATACAAATGATTTGCAATTATAAGCATCCATATTTATATTTAGTATTATTGCATATTAAACATTTACATATGCATGTGCATATGTCAATGTATATGTGTGTACATGTATAGTAAGTTGCTATTTAGTTCAAAATATTTCAGTGCCATAGGAAAATATAACAAGTAGGAATAGAGGCAGGAAAGAAAATTAAAAAGGTTTGGATGTTATTTTCAACAGTTGATGACAAAACATAACTATGACTATAAAAAAGTTCCTTCTATCATCACTAGAGGAAGAAATATTGCTTCCTATTTATTTTTAGTCAAATAAAGAACAAATTTAAAATTGTACCAAAATTTTATATAGGAAGAACATTCTGTTTAGAGCTTTTGCAAATGAATGTTATATATGTAATGATCATAATTTTTCAAATTTCAGAGAAAAAGTTTAGTCCATCGGTCTTAAGAAACATCAAACAATTTAATTTATTTACTATGTAGTAAGTCAAATTACAATTTGTCTCAGACTATATACATTAAGATAAATAAAAGCATCAAATTCATGAGGTTAAAATATTGTCAGAGAAGTTAAATATACACACTATAAAATATATACATAGGTATATATTTATTTTAAAAGATTCAATGTGAGGATATCTTTAAATATATAATACAATAAAAATTTTCTGACAATTGTAAAAGAATATCCTTCAAGCAAAAAGTGCAAGATAAAATAGAGTCGGGGCAGCAGGTATAGGCACTTTTATATAAGGAAATTACAAAATTAAAAATATTCTTAATATATTTCCAAGTCAAATAACTAGGAAATAAATTAATTTTAGACTTTGTTAGCTGAATTAGTAGATATTAATATATTTATAAACTAAATTAAGACTATAAGAGATAGGGGTAAGAAACAAGGTAAAGAATAAGATCTTGGGCACTAAAATCTTGCAAGTGAACTCTTTATTTTTATTATTCAATATGTTACTGGCCAGGTTTTTTCAACAACAAAATTTGCTGAAGATGATTTATTTGCTTAACTTCATACACTCTTGTTCTTTTCCCAGACTAGATGACCATATGTCCGAGATCAGTCTCTGGACTCCCAATTTCTACATATTGGTCTGAGAATCTGTCCTTAATTCATAATTTCAATGTCTTGAAAACTTCACATTCCTTCTTTATAAATAGCTTTGGTTTTTTGGAAGTTTATATTGCTCCAAATAAATTACAGCAACATTTGGTCTATGTCTTTAAAAAATGTCATGGGAAGTTTAATAAGAATTGCATTAGATATATATATATATATATTGCTTTGTGTAGAATTGTAATTTTCATGATATTAACTAATGAACAAGAAATGTTCTTATATTTCTTGTTTTATTTCATTTAATGCTGTGTAAAGATGTGTGTGTGTGTGTGTGTGTGTGTGTGTGTGTGTGTGTATGTGTGTTTGAATCTCTCCCTTTGAGCTTATTTTCATATTCTAAACTTTTTTGGAGTTGTAACTATCCTGAAATTTTTGGAGTTGTAACTATGAATGGAAATTTTTTTTATTATTCTCTTCCTCATTGTATATAGAAATTCCATGGATTACTCCATATTGTTTTTGAAGCCTGTCATGTTACCATATACATTTACTTTTTCTAGAGGTATTTTTGTAGTCTTTAGTGTTTTCTAAATATACTACTGTCACCAGTGATTAGTGACAGCATGCCATTTTTTTTAGTCTGGATGATTTATATTTATGCTTGATATATGCATGACTAGAATTTCCAATACTATATTTAAAAATAGTGGTGAGATGGAGCAAGCTTGTCTGTGCCAGATCTTAGTGGAAAGGTTTATAGTTTCTCAATTTTGGATATGATATTAATTCTGGATTTATGATAAATGGATTCTATATATATATGTATATATATATATATGTAAAATTTATCCTATTCTTATTTTATTGAGTATTTCTATGAATGGATATTGCATCTTGTCAAGCACTTTCTCTACCTCTATAATTATGATCATATGGTTTTTACTTTTTTCTTATGTTGATATTGTGTATTGGATTGATTGACTTAAATTTCAACACTCTTGTGAATGTTGAAATAAATCCACATAGTGGACAATTGTGTGTAGTATTTATCATACATTTGTACTCCTATATTTGCTGTAGCACTATTCATGAGCATTTAAATATGAATAAAACACCATGTCTATGAACAGACGACTGTATCAAGAAACTATAGTATATATATGCTATCTATAGTATATATGATAGTATATTTATTCTATAGTTTCTTGAGACAGTTATCTGTATGAAAGTCTATACACACAATGGAATAACACTTGACAGTAAGAAAGAATGCAATGGTGTAATTTATTGCTACATAGACTTGAAGGTTTTCAAGCTAAGTAAAGTCAGTGAGAGGAGATGATAGAAAATAATCACTCATATGTACGGTATAAAAAGGCATTGTAAAGGAAAACCGATAGTTAAAGACCACAGAAGCTTATTACTAGTCTACAGATTTGAGTTTTCCATGATGGGGAAACAGTGAAGAAGAAGACTTACAGAAGGGACTCTGAGACAATGATGGAGGGAAACAACACATACTCATTTAATCTCAGTAATAGTATTTTTATTTATTTATATATTTATTTGTATTAAACCTGCCAAGGTTTAGGGGTTACTCCTGTCTCTGAGCTCAGAAATTACTTCTGACAAGCTTGGAGGACATATGGGAAGCCAAGTATGGAACCTGGGTCAGTCCCAGGTCAGTCCTAGGTCATCAGCATGCAAGGCAATGCCCTACTGCAGTGCTATAACTCCAACCCTAGTAATAGTATTTTAATAGTATTTTAATCCATGTAACTATGAAGGAAAATATACATTATATACATTTTATGGGTATTTTTATGTCACTGAGAATAGAATGATAGAATTTGATCAAAGCAATTCTTAAACTAGTCATTATGGTTTTATGTAAAAATTAGAAAGTATTATTTATTTTGTTAATGGTGGCAACCAAAAGCAGTGGAGATCATATCGTGAAATATTGAACACAAATAGACATGTATGAATGTTTATTTTACAAAGCAGTGAAAGACAGTTTCAAGTGCAAGTACTTTAGATTAGGGAGTATAGAAACCCTTTATTTTGAAGTCTAGTTATACAAAAAATGGAGTGATTGACTGGAAAAGGGGCACAGATTAAAAAGTTTTTAAAAATAAGATTTAAATGATTCAATTTTCTAGGTAAGTTTTCCTTACAATTTAATGTGAGTCCTCCATCATGGTTCACTCAAGTGGAGAGAGAAAGAGACATATATAGAGAAGAGAGAGATGTCTCTGGTTCTGAAAAGAAACCAAAACTTAAATTTTCACAGAAACAAATTCGGTGAAAATATTTTGTTCTATAACAAAGACTTTCTAGCTTTATCTTTGTCAGCAGCCTGCAGAAAACACGACGGGAGGCATTGTTAATGGGAACATGACAGTGGTGAAGGGACTGTTCTTTTTATGACTGAAATCCAACTAGAAACATGTTTATAATCATGGTGCCTAAATAAAGATATTATTAAAAAATAGTGTACTGTCTTGCTTTATAAAACATTAAAATAGCCAAAAAAAAAAACAGTAAAGAAAAGAACAAAAGCAAAAAAATAAGAATTTCTCCTGTAATAGAGATCTGAGCTGTTTAATGTTGATATCAGATATTCTGGCATAACAAACATCTTTTTTTTTTTCCCCTGGCACGATGTTCAGGGGTTACTCATGGCTCTGCACTTAGAAGTCACTTTTAGTAATCAGGGGACCACCAAAATGCTGGAGATCAAACCTGAGTTGGCTCTGTGCAAGGCAGTGCCCTATCTGCTGTACTATTGCGAGGACCTCCAGCATATTAACTCATTTTTAGGAGAGAGAGGGACAAATCCTGCGCAAGGGTTACTCCTGGCAGGCTCGGGGACTATATAAAATGCCTGAGATTGAACCCAGGTTGACCTCGTGCAAGGAAAACGTTGTTCTGTTACTCCAGACTCCCAAAGTATTCATTCGTATTTTAACCACTCTATCAGGTTTTTTTCCCCCTTCCTTTGTTGATATAATTAAGTCAAGATTTAGAAGGCTTAGCCCTCATTGAAATTCCATAGTACAATTTTTTGAGTTGTATGTTTGGATACAAATTTAATCAGGAGTAATTCCTGAGCTTAGATCCAGGAGTAAAATTTGATTATCCCCAGGTGTGACACCAAAATAAATGAACAAACAAATATTAGTTATTTATTAAAATAATATGCTGAGACAACAAATAAAATTGTAAGTATGCATGTACTTTATTTGTGTAAACATAGTCTTCCTCACTCCTTTTTTTTTCCATATAAATGCAAAGTAAAACCTTAAAAAGTAAACTGCTACGCTAGACATGTATTTTTTTTTTTAATTTATTTTGTTTTGGTTTGGTTTTGCTGCAACTGGTGAAGCTCAGATGTTTCTCCTGGCTATAGGTTCAGAAATCGCTCCTGGCTTGGAAGACCATATAAGACGCCAGAGGATCCAACCAGGGTCCGTTCTAGGCTAGCACCAGCAAGGCAGACACCTTACTGCCCAGTGCCACTGCTCCGGCCTCATCTAGAGCTGTATTAAATAGTCAAGTGCTATTTAAATATAATAGTATTGATGAATTTTAATGACAGCATCCATTAGGACCAAGCAAGATACTGAGAAAAAAATTTGCTCTAATGTGGTACTGATCTAATAAAGAAGATCCAGATAAATAAAGTAATAAAATGAAAAGAATTTTCTTAAAGATATTCAAAGGTGTAAATATATTCATTATATTTCACATTACCAGAATAACTTGTCTGTAGTGTATTTCAGGTTCTAGAGAAAAATAAAAACCTTGTGATGAGTGCTCAGATTTCATTAAACAACTTGTAACTCAAATCCCATCGCCTGTATTAGTGAAATTGTGTGAGAATTTGTAGTACCTCAGACTGTATTTATTAATAACTTACAAAAATTACTCAGTTATAGTCCATTATCAGCTTCTCTATGAAAGATCCCTTAGTAGATAATAAAGATACAACGATGACATGTAGAGTCCCATTCAGATCCAGGTTTATGAGATAAAAGTTGAGGTTTCTTTAAAGAGATATTGACAAATTCTACAGAGAAGCATCAACTAATTTTGATGTTTTACATTCATTACTTAAAATTAAATTTAAAATAAAATGTTTAAATAAGAATTAAAATTGGTTAGTTTTAAAACAATAATTAAAATTGGTTAGTTTACTATTCAAGTTTTTAAAATGTATTCAAAATTCACCTAATTAATTAACTTATTTTTGCTTTTTTTGGGCTTCAACTAGGAATTCCTGACTCCATGCTCAGGGATAACTGCTGGTAGGACTCATGGTAACTATGTGTTATATTACACCTTATTTTATCCAAAATTAAGATCATAGTGGTTTCTTTGTATCTGTTTATTTACAACGTAGTTTTACCCCAAAACAGAGATTGTCTTCCATGTAAAGTTGGGCAGGACTGTCTGAGGATAGTCAGAGCTATTGCCCCTCCAGAGGGTGGTCTATGTAATTAAAAAAATGACCATTCTGGCAGGCAACTTACTCTCTATATGAGGTAGAAGATTGCCAGACTATATCATTCATCCTTAGCCTGGTCTGGATTATTTCATGTGAAACCCTTCTTTAGACTTGTTACCTGGGGGTGGAACTATAATGTGTGGGGTGAATTTACAACTATTGAAGGTGTTGGTTTTAGTAATCAAAGCGAGGTTGCCTATGTGTAAGGTAGTGCCTTATTCCTTACTATTTCTCTGGCTTCTTCTTTTTTATTTTCCCCTTAGGCAATACTCTGTATTTTCATCAATGGAATCCTTTATTTATTTATTTATTTATTTATTTATTTATTTATTTATTTTATTTTTTTGTTTTTTGGGTCGCAAGCAGCAGTGCACAGGGGTTACTCCTGACTCTACACTCAGAAATTGCTCCTGGCAGGCTCAGGGGAGCATATGGGATGCCAGGATTCGAACCACTGTTCTTCTGAAAGCAAGGCAAACGCCTTACCTCCATGCTATATCTCTGGCCCCAGAAATTCTTTATTTTAGTATTCAAAACAATACCAAATGACACACAGAAGTCAATAGGAATTGTGAAAAAAAATTAGAATTTTTAAAGACTATATCGGTGTAAACAAGGGACTCATTGAGTTGAAGGAAACAGGAGTAGATCAGGGAACTTTCCAGAGGTTATAATATTAATGTTAGTTTTCTACAGAAAAGGATACATCTGATGTGGGGATATTGTACAGCAGGTTAGGTGCTTGTTTTGCATATGACTAACATGAGTTTTTATCTCTGGCACCTCATATGGTTCCCTGAGCCCATTAGGAGAGATTCCCTGAGTGAAGAGCCAAGAGTAAGCTATTAACAGGCCCAAATCCCAGACTCCAAAGAGGCATTTTTCCTTTGATAAAATGAATCTGTTTAATTAGATTTTTGCATAGTTGGTTGTAATAATAATGTTCATAAATTAGCATACTGCTTATTTACATATATTTATTTATTATACTGTTTATTTTTAATATAGTTTTATTTAAAAACACATATCAAGTAGTTGATATAGACTATCATAATACACTTGTTTCCAGGTGAGAGCTCAATTATTTAAAAAGAATAGAAAGAAAAGAGAAAAATGAAGAAGAAACAAATGTAGAGCAACTAGAAAATAGTTAATATTTTTATATCTCACAATGAGGTCCTTAAGGCATTGTCAGAAGATTTAGTAACCTCTTGTTCCTAGTTTTAGATGATAATTTAATTAGTTTTTATTGATGTTTCTGAGCATTAGGTGGCTTCAGATACACATTGGCATCTAAATTGGTGTGTTCCTATGGATATACAATTTTTTAAATTTTTACATTTTTATTTATTTGGGTTTGGGCTACACCCTGTGGTGCTCAGGGGTTGTTCCTGGCTTTGTGCTCAGAAATCATTCCTGGCAGGCTCGGAAGACCACATAGGATGCTGGGGATAGAATCTGGGTCTATCTGGGTTGACCATTTGTAGAGCAAACACCCTACCACGGGGCTATCATTCTGGCCCAACAACAACAACAACAAAAATTAAAGAAAAAAATTTTTAAACAAAAATGGCGTTGTGTCATGGCCTCATTTGCAGCCATTTGGTTCAGGAATTTCAAGCACTAATGCAGGTACTGTGACTTTTGTGAGGCATGTTTTTGGTTGCCAGGGCTTCTAGAAGTACAAGAATGCATGGGGTTAGGGTATTTGTTTGAAGGTGCCTAAAATGTCCTGTGATATCAACCCAAATACTAACATACCTGGAGTTTTGGTCAAATTGGTGTCTGCAGAAAGTTGAAATGAATAGTGAAATAAGGCACTCGTGAATCAGCAATTGTGGGTGATAAGTACTACATAAATTAAATATTATGCTGTTTGGGAGCCTCATCTGACTAGTCTCTGCTTAGCTCCTGTAGGTGCTTAGAATATCATCTTCAGGGAGTTGAACCCAGGGTTTCATCAGAATAAGTGGTAAATGCATCATGAGTATCATAAAAAGTTATAAATTAGTTTATAGTATAGATGGAAAAGTAATTAATGGGACTAAAGTGAATTTTTGTCATGCCAAGGAATTGAAGCTGTCCCTGGAAATGGCAAGAGTCAAGAATCAGTTTCTTATTTCAAACCTTTGTATAGAATATAGCCCTCTTGTCATCTTAATTGGAATATAGTTCTAAAGATTTGAAAATATAACTATCAGGATAATAAAGAAACAACATGTCTTTTTAGTTGAGAACTTGATATTTTATTATTTTAATTTTGCCAATTACCTATAATAATGAAATGTTTTTATATTCCTGTTTATCTTTATGTCAACTTTAAAGAGTTTTCTAGTCATCTGCTCTTCCTACTTTTTAAATTTTATTTGTCTCTTTTTAATACTGTATGTTTAGAGATTAATATATCTGGATATTTGCTTTTTTCTGATGTGCTATACAAATTTATTCTAATAACTGGGGTCTTTATTTTAGACCTCAGATCATTTTTCATATATGGTCTACAAAAGTGTTTTATCAAAACTTTCCAGAAACAGTAAGTGATGGTAAGGTTGTGATGTAAACAGAAATCTCACTTACTGCTGCTATGATTGCTCCTTGGCTTAGTTTATTACGAAATTGATTTGGAAACTTTGCAAAATATTAAGAAAATAGTTTACATAACTCCCCCTCCCCACTTCTGAGCAACTACCTTAAAACACAAAAACATTAATTCAAAATAACAATATACTATGTTCATTGTAATACTATTTACAGTAACCAGATCTGGAAACAGCCCAAGTTCCCAACAATCCATGATGGAGTAGACAAATTGTGGTATATATCAATGATGAGAAGGCACTCAGTTTTTTTGTTTGTTTGTTTGTTTTGTTTTGTTTTGTTTTGTTTTAGCACTCAGTTTTGAGAACAGATAAAATCTTACAATTTGCTGCATTTGGGATAGATTTGAAAAGAATTAGAAAATGAAGTGTGTCATAAAACAAAAAGATAGTCATGTAAAGTATGAAGAAACCAAACAAGGCAGTAGACTATTCTCAGGATAAATAACCCTGAAATAGGGCCCGGAGAGATAGCACAGCGGTGTTTGCCTTGCAAGCAGCCAATCCAGGACCAAAGGTGGTTGGTTCGAATCCCGGTGTCCCATATGGTCCCCCGTGCCTGCCAGGAGCTATTTCTGAGCAGACAGCCAGGAGTAACCCCTGAGCATCGCTGGGTGTGACCCAAAAACCAAAAAAAAAAAAAAAAAAAAAAAAAAATAACCCTGAAATATGGCCATTAGAGCCAGGATATAACAATATGATATCTTTACTATAGATTGTGCCCATTTTATACAAAGCATACAAGACAAGTCTCCCACCACTCTCTGTGATCAAGGGTATTTAAATGAATTGGTTATACAATTTATCTACCCTATACAGTGCCCTTTGATCTGACTCTTTCCCATTTTCTCTGCTCTGGTGCCTTCCATCTGCTGCTGCCAAATTCTTCAATAGCACTTTGCAATTTCTCCCACATGAAAATGCACCATGAGATCTGGCCTCTAACCTTTATCATGTATCCCAAACTCTCAGTGTTGTTTAAACAAAATCAACCTGCAGATTTCAGTTTAAATATCACTTTCTCCAGCATACCTCTATTCCCATGCCCTAAATTAAATTACACACCTCTCTAATGAAAATGCCTGTATTGATGTCAGAAATGATATCTTAAAAGAAAAAATATATACTTGTGGGCATAACATTTAGTTATTTCCTGGTGATTATTATCATCAGATTTAAATTTTATTTAAAACTCATATTTTTTATAACTTTGAAGTTTATAGTTCCTACTACTGACCTAGGAAGAGTATTAAATATTAAATTAACTATCAGTGTTTCATCTCTAATATTTGGATCTGCAGATGCCTATTGTTGAGAGCTATAAAATTCCAGATTCAAATGGATCGGTTTATGAGAAGGTATTGTCTTTTTCTGTTTGTTTTTGTTTTTGATTTACAATGCATTTACTGAGATAGTTTTATGCATTTGATGTTCCAATATCACATTCTTCTTTTCTTCCACTGTCTCATGGTCCCTTTCATACACTTATGTAAAGTATTTATACAAGTTAAGGTTCTAAATTGCTTTCTATTAGAGGAGTTTTAGAGGTAGCAAGTGATATTTGTGAACAGTAATAGAATGATTGAGGTTTTCCATAAGCTTTCTCCTGAAAAAGGGAAAATTGACTGGAATTACAGAAAGGCTGATAAATAAGACAGATCCCTTCACTCCTTCAACAGACAACACTGGAGACTCTTTACTAAGAAATAACAAAAAGTCCACATATTAAAGTTGAGATCTTGAGAAACACTGAAATAATCCTCTTACAAACTTGGCAAGCAAGGAGTGAAGTTACAGAGCGTTGAATATAGATGTTTGTGCATCATGCCTGTGAACTATGAGGAGGAAAACTAAAACTTGAATAATATTTCTCTAAATTTATTCACATACTGATATATCTTTTTATCATCATCATTAAGGAAGATATCTCCCAAAATTGAGATGATTTCTTCTAGAATGTTATATGTAATAATGAAAACATTCATTTTATTTCAATGTAATTTAGAAAAAATTTAATTTTATACATTTTATTGAGCAAAAACATCTATTTATTAACTAATAATAAATAAATGTTAATAATTATTTAACAATAAATTAACCCAAATAAGTGCATATAAATTAATAAATTTAAATTAATAGTTCTGTTTAATTTTTATTGTTTGCTCTCATAACTTACACATTCAGTTATCTTGATTAGATTATAATTTTGATGTTTTTTTTTTGTTACTGTTTAACCATACTTAGGAGTGCTCTGAGCTTACCCCTGGCTATCTACTCTGGTATTACTCCCAAACATTGCTTTGGGTACTAGTTGATAACCATGATGGAGCCTAGGTTGACAACATGCAAAGCCTTATCCACTGTACTGTTTCTTCACGCCTCCCCACAGTTGACAGTAATATCTTTAACAGAAAATCTAAAAGAATTTGTCTCTCAGAAATAGTTATGGTGGGGCCAGGAAGGTGGTGCTAGAGGTAAGGTGTCTGTCTTGCAAGCGCTAGCGTAGGAAGGACCGCGGTTCGATCCCCCAGCATCCCATATGGTCCCCCCAAGCCAGGAGAGGTTTCTGAGCGCATAGCCAGGAGTAACCCCTGAGCGTCTAACAGGTGTGGCCCAAAAACCAAAAAAAAGAAATAGTTATGGTGACTTGTACAATATTTCAGATTATTTTGATTATTTTTGTATTTTATTATTTATTTATTCACTCAAAAAGCTCTTCTATCAGGTTAATAAATTCAACCTAATTTATATTAGATTTCTGGCTATCAGGAAATATGATAATTGATATTGAGTTTATTGTTAAGTATAACACTTATAATTTAATCCAGATAAGGTCTAAATTATTTTTATAAGTTCCATTTATACTTTTGGTTACTAAGTGTAATGACTTATGATGAATTTTATTAAAATTATTTAATAGATTTTTACTCATCAATGTAAAAGTGATTCTATGACAAAGCAAATGTTAAGTAATTTTGAATAAATGCATAGATTTTGAATCTGAATATGTTACACATTAGTAATGGACTTTAAATTTTATGAGCGTGCCATTTTCCAAGCTATTACTTGAACTTTAGCATAGAACAGTCCAGATAAATTGTTTTGGGAATGTGTATTAAAACTTTCATTAATTTTGATATCAATCCATTAATCAGAACCTTATGGTTTTAGTTGTTAAATCACTCATGACCTTAATTATTTTATTATATTTAGCCAGAATTATCTCCAAAATATGATTTAATTATGAGATCAATACATTGCTCTAATAAGACTCATTGTTGTTCTATTATATTTATTTTATATATTACATCACAATATGGTGGCCTAACAGCCAAGGCAAATGAGTAATTGACTGAATTATCAAATTTTAAACTTTTATATGTAAATATTTTTGCTTTGCTAAACATTTTCTTAATATATAAGTGCTATATTATTTATTTTTTAAATATACTAATTTGCTTTTCCTCCTTTATATATTCTTCTTTTTAGTGCTATATATTTTAGATACATAGTCAGTAACATTAGTTTTAAAAATATTTTGTATAGAGCCAGAGAGATACAATGGAGTAGATTGTTTGCCTTGCATGCAGAAGGATGGTGATTCAAATCCCAGCATCCCATATGATCCCCTGAGTCTGCCAGGAACGATTTTTGAGCGTAGAGCTAGGAGGAGCCCCTGAGCGCTGGCCAGGTGGGACACCTCCAAAGAACAAAAACAACAAAAATATTTTGTATAACTTAATGTACTTTTCATTTTATAAATATTCTTATTACATACATTATATTGACTACTAGTTATAAACAGAATAGTACTGCATGTTATCTGTAGATACATTATAAATCTCACATAATTTTATATTATAGTCTTTTTGTGCTTTCACATTGTAAGTTATTACATGTTTTAAATCTCTCATTTTCTTTTTTGCACATATATTTTATATTTCTTTCAGATTTTGCTAAGCAAGTTCATTCAATAAAAACTATATTGATTCACTAATTATCAGTGGATCATATGTTCTAAAGAGAAATTAAATACATTTATATGCAGCCATATGTGTGCATAAACACAAATTATATATATTCAATATATAATTATATATACTTATATATTAAATCAAATATTTTAATAAGATAAAATGTTCATATTCCCACGTATGCTTAAAAACTATGACTAGACATATACAATCATGACTAGTTATATATTTTACTTACATTGTATAATTTCTTTAGTAGAAATGTGTTTGATGAATCAACATTAAATTTTATTTTTCTAAACTATGATAATTTAATAAGGCTATATGCTTATGGGACATAATATTTTTTTAAATTTTAGTGAGCATTTTACCAAAATTTTCTTTCTCCATAGTTCCTTAAATGTGTTCATACATCTTAGTTTCTAATATTTTACAATTTAAACTAAGTTAATAATAATATTGGTTTACTTTTTCATTTATTCCAGGTAAAATATATATTTTGTCACGAAGATTAAGAAAATAACATTTCTTTTCTTTTTTCTTATATATATTAATTACTATTGTAAAAATAGTTAAAATATTTTGTCACATTTAAGTGTTATCATTAGTACATTTTAGCAAAATCAAATCTATGTTATCTTTTAGAAATCACAACTTCATCTTTTAAGTTTTGAACAGAGTTATAAAATATGTGAAGTCATCTACGCAGAAATGTGAATTTTCTATTAATTACTGAGGTATAAAAATAACTTTGGAGTCCCTTATATTTGGTATTTCCTGTCATACTGGTTATAATTCCATGGCAAAATTTAGTATAGGGAATTTGACAAACTTCCAACCTTTTCCACTTGTTCAAGAACTGAGATGGCTGGGTCTTAATATTTTTAGAACTTACCTTTGTTAGCTGTATTGATTACCTTTATTACTTCATACAGATGTATCTTTAAAATGAATTCTGTAAGGAATCACTATTTCCTGATATTCTACATTTTAAATCACTAATAAATTACTAAAATAAATATTACTTGTTATGTCTACATTTGATTAAACTTTTTTTTTTATTTCTAGAAAATAAAAGTTTCTCCAATGAGTAAAATTTCTCATTTCCTTTATCATTGTATTGTGGGCATCGTGTAATCTCTAAGAGAGTCAGTAAATGTCTTTTAGATCTATAACAAAAATAATAATATCATAAAAACAATATCTTTAAATCCTCTTTGTTTTTATTTATCAACAATAAACAACAATAGAGAATTTAATGTCTATATCTTATTGGTAACCGAAAACAAATTAACTCTAGCAAAAATAATAATGTGGATAATTTTATATTTTCTGTGTAAAGACAGAACTAGAAAATTGTTTCATAACCCATTTTTCATAAGCCATTAGAGTAGGCTAAGAGAAGTATTAGTAGTATGTACTTGTGATATATTCTTCATATAATATCTTTCTTCTACTATTCTAAGATTTTATGTTTTTTAAATGGCTCTAGATTTGTGAAGCTGACAATTGAGTAAAGAGTTGCAACTAACAAGATAGTTAAGGCAGGTAACAATTGAACATAGCTTGCTCTTTTTCTATTACACTAATCACATATGTTGAGTGTATAAAATACCATATTTCTGAAAAAGAATAATGAAGCTAAAGTTTTAAGTATTCTAGTATGTGCATCATTATAATTTTTGCTACAGCTGCTTTCAATTTCCATGGGTTTCTACTAAGGTATACTCTCTCCTGAATTCTCTCAATTGTCCTAAAAATGCTAAATTCAATTCAATTATATGATTTTTTTCAACATCTTCCAAGTAGACTAATGTAGACTCTAGTCACCACTCAATTGCACTGTGCTGCCTTCACTAATGTATGTTTTTTTTTTTTTCAGGACCTTGTGAATGCTGAAATTTTTATTTTATTTTATTTTGATTTTTCGGTCACACTGGTAGCGCTCAGGGGTTACTCTTGTCTCTAGGCTCAGAAATTGCTCCTGGCAGACTCAGGGAAACATATGGGATGCTGGGATTTGAATCACAAACCTACTGCATGCAAAGCAAACACCTTACCTCCCTGCAATCTCTCTGGCCCTGAATGCTGAATTTTTAATGATGGATATAATGGTTCAATATGCTGATTATGTATGACATTTATTCCACAATTTCACATTCTCCTGACTGTGTAGAAAACCTTGCTCAAGGTTAGTTGAGTTTAAATATGAATTGGATCTAATATAAAGTGCCATTGAGTGAACAATTATGAGCAAATATGCTTTATTATTGCCACCTGCTTAAAAAACTGAAAATGTTAGACATTTTAGAGTGAATAATAGAAAAATGTTATATTTCACATAAACATCTCCATTCTATTTCCAAATATATTAGCATTTTTCTGATATAATTTTCCAAATCCCAGGAAAATTTTTTTTATCTATTTCTTTTCTACTTGACAAGTTCATTTATATTCAGTGATTAACCCATCTACATTATCTGGAGGGCTTGATTAAAAAATCAAATTGGCATAATTTTCATAAGGTAACTCCCTTGGGAAAAGAAGTTAGATTGTATCAAAGTCTAAGCTCATTATATCTATCCAGTTATTTTGACTAGAGAGAGCTAGATAAATTTATCTCTCCCTCTTGCATATAGGTGTGACATGAAACTATTTTCTCCTTGTAAAATGTGAGTAGAATTGATGTGTCACTTATATAGTGTGCTCTGCTACTCTGTCATTTCTATTTCTCACTGCCAATTAGATGCCAATTACTAGAATAAACTCAAGGGGGTATATTCTGTTTCATAAAAAAAAATCTAAAATGTGGGAAGTCTTACATATAGGAACCAAGTAAAAATGAAATTTATTAAAGACTAATAAAATGAGGATCCATATTATATAAATGCAAAACGTTTAGTAAATATTTTGCTTCAATTGCCTGTGTGTGGGATCATATGCTCACTGAACTGGCAGCAACAGGATAGACATTGAGAAGAATCATAGTAATAGTGCCTGTTGACTTTTATTGCATCTTTTTTGGTGAAGGTATTTATAAAAAAAAACATTTATCAATGAAAGACCAGTTTAAAAGCAGAGTATCTAAAAATCAGTGTCTTTAAGATAGAGAAATAAAACTGTTTCTGACCTATATAAATAAAGACATTAAAGTGATAAATAAGAGTTGAAAATAATAAAACATGTAAGTAAAACTAGGCACAGATAAAATATCTTCAAACAATATATGCTTGTAGAAATCCAACTATTTTCCTTAATAATCTAGAAAAGTAAGAGTATTTAAAGATAATTCATGATAATAATTTTCCCTCTGGGTTAAGAAATGAAGCAAAAATAATCTTTCTTTAGTGATAAGAAAGAACACATGCAAAGGGCCTTATAATCACCCTCAGCATCATATTAGTTTTAAGTAAAGTAAAAAAATAAATCTTAAATGTAGGAAAGAAAAAATTAAGTATGCCTTAATTGAATACAATTTTGGTTTACATAGAAAATATTAGAGCTAGATTTATATAGCCAAGGTTATAGGACATGAGTATGATATTAAATATCTATGTAGGCAATAAAAAGTCAACCTTTATGCCTTATAAGGCATTATTAATCACAATACCAGAAATATAAAATACCTAGAAATAAGTTTATTTGTTTTGAACTACACCTAGTATTTCTCAGTGACTGCATCCAGGCCAGTGCTCAAGAATCTTTTCTGGCAGTGCTCAGGAACTATGTGATGCCACTGAACAAAATGGGTTTCCTGAGTGCAATGTATGCACTTAATTACTTTGTACTATTTTCTCAGTTTTTGATAAATATACTTAATTAAACATGAATAAAATATGTTACTTGAAATCTATAAAACATTTGTCAGGAACTTAAGAAACTCATTTTTGTCTACTTTTCAGAAGCAGAAATGAAGCAGAAATAAATATATCAGGAATTGAAAATCAATGTATTCATAGAATATTCATTTATATAAAGTTAATCTTTAGTGTCAGGGACATCTAGATTAATATATCCACTTGATATTTGGGAGTTATATTTTTGATACTTTTTGAAAACAAATTTAAAATTTTACATGGGAATGCAGAAAAATAACATTTGGGAAACTTTTATTTTTTTCCATTAAGCATTTTTTTGACTTGAGAATTTTAATTAATAATACTCTAAACAATGGTTTACCAACTTATATTTAATGGTTTACCAATACTATACCTTTATGAATGTACCCAGATAGTTTTCCCAAGAACACCAAACCCCTCTTTCTCAAGACCTCTATCCCAACTCAATTGTATGGATCAGTTCTCCCATTATGTTCCTGTGAGCTGTTGTTGCACTGTATCTTTAAGTTCAACATATGAGAAAGACATTTGAATCTATATATACTCCTATTATTGTCTTAAAGTTAAAGCAAATCAATGTATTTATAATGTACACTATCAGGATTATTGATTGTATTGTGGTGTGAAATAAGCATGGTCATCATACTGGCATATAGCTAGACAGGCTATAAGCCTGTCTAAAATATACATATATATAATCTAACATTCCCAAATTTATCAAAAAGAAATGAAAAGAAATTTCTGCGTAACTGGATAGAAAGTGAGAGGATAAAAAAATATGACAATAGTACTTATTTTTTATCTCAGACAGGAACTCTGGTGACAAGAGAGCAGAAGAGGGTGTAGACACACGTCCTTAGCACAGTTGAGAAGCCCAGTCACTGGGCTTTACTTCACATGGCTGGGATGATGGCAAGAGATCAAAAGAAGAAAGGAGGTGTTTTTGACTATTCTGATTCCTCTACTCCCCAAAAACTGCTATCATAAAATGTGTTGACTGAAGACAAGTTGACAAGATTCATAGCATAGGAACTATACTTTCGTCATTTTGTTACAGGAGCTCTAAGCATAGGCCTTAGCATTTAAGGGAGTCAGCTCTGACTTATAAAACCAATCAAATCTCTATGCTGCAGGCATAGAAATTAAATGTAGTACAACATTGTAATTTGCTGATCCAGATTTTCAACAGTCTGTATATTTAAGGGGGTGCATATATCTCAGGGTAAATCACTTGCCTTGCACCCAGAAAATCATAGTTTAAAATTCTGTTAACACACACTGAGTACAATTAAAGTTGCATTTAATTATAAAAGAAAAATAAATATATAACTTAGGAGACACTAGAGGATACAGCAGAAACTGAACTCAGAGGAGATATTATAACAACACAGGTCACTTCATAAAAAACAAAAATATTAAACAAATGTACACATAGAGTAACTAAAAAAGTAACTTCAAAAGTGAGATGAAATAAAATGGCAAACATTAGGGAAAAAATAAAAAACAGATTTAAAGAAGATAAGGCCAAATATCAATGAAATAAAAACCTAATTATTTGAAACAAACAAACATACAAATAATAAAAAAGAAAGAAAAAGTTCCCCTTGGGGGGGGACAAAAACGATATTCAGAGAGATAGAAAACTTAAATAAAACTAGAATTTCAAGGAACTACAGGAATAGAAGGGATAATATAGAAATTTATTATATGGAAACAAATTGAACAACCTAAGGAAACGGAAAAACTCTTGAACGTATACAAAATTCTAAAGCTAAATTAGGAAAAAAAAAACAAAATCCTAAAATTATTTGATATTGAAACAAAATAATTTATTTAATATTTTAAATAAAATAATTTAAATGATAATCAATGCATCTCTTTCACCAAAGTCCCAGAAATGGGTGGCTTTATAATCAAATTATAACAGATGTTTAAAATATGATTAATATTTATCAAACAGTTTTATTAATTTAAAGGAGGGAAAATTTATAAACATTCTATAAATAAAATTACACTTATTTTATTGCAATATAAGTATCTACTATGTTGAGTGAAATAAGTCAGAGAGAGAGAAAGACGAAGAATGGTCTCACTCATCTATGGGTTTTAAAAAAAATTAAAGACATTCTTGCAATAATTTTCAGAGACAAAAGAGAAGAGGGCTGGAAGTTACAGTCCACTTCATGAACCTCACCACAAAGAGTGATGAGTTTAGTTAGAGAAATAACTACATTGCAAACTATCCTAACAATGAGAATGTATAAGGGAAATAGAAAGCCTGTCTAGAGTATAGGAGGGCAGGGTGGGGAGGAGGGATCTTTGGGACATTGGTGGTGGGAATGTTGCACTGGTGATGGGGGGTGTCCTTTTATATGACTGAAACTCAACCACAATCATGTTTGTAACCAAGGTATTTAAATAAAATATTATTTTAAAAAAGAATATCTTATTCAAAGAAATATATTAAACTTCAGATATCAATATCATTGGTCAACATTGATATTAAATCTTTAACAAGAAAATTATCTCACCAAATTAAAAATGTAGCAAAAGAATCAATGCCAGGACCAAGTCTAATTTATTCTGAAAGGTAATGATGCATCTTGTTATCCAAAAGATTCCACACTTCTGAGATAAATAAAGGTATGTTTAGGCAATACAATTATCACTTTGTGAATTCAAAATGCAGTACTGATAAATAGTGAAAGTGGATATGAGTATGATAAAAATAGGTACACTGATAAATGATATAGAATTGAGACTCTAGAAATTGTCACATGTATAAATTTAACAACTTTATAGAGGAAAAATGTAATTATTGACAGGAAATAATTTTTGACAAATTATGTTGAAATTGCAAGTCATATGCCAAAATAGTGGCCACTAAAACCTTAAACAAAACTAACTCAGAAATATAAAAGAGGGTAAAATGTGACACCTGAAATCATAAAAATCATGAAAAAGAATAAGTCATAAATCTCAGTTATATGGTTGGATTTTCAACGATAGAAACAGATGGACTATATCAAACAAAATAACTGACCAAAAACAAAATATAGATCAAAACAACAACAAAAGGAACTTGCATTAAAATGAAAAGGAGTAATTGTACAAATAATATAAAACTCAGTAATGAAAATCAAAATAATTTATTTAAAAAATAGGCAGAAACATTAAATAACACTACTTGAAAGAAGACATACAGCTATCCAAATGAAAGGTAGTCTTTAATTTTTTATTCATATATTCTAATTAAAACAGTAATAAGTTACCATATTTGCCAGCGTATAAGACGACTGGATGTATAAGACAACCCTCTAATTTTGCAGTTAAAACATAAGTTTAGGCCTATATTCGCTGTATCAGACAGAACGTTCCTGTGCTGCAACTGTATGTACTACAGTGAGTCAATCACAACAAGCGAAGGTTCAAAGGTTCTACTGTAATAGACTTTCTCTCTGACTCTGGCCAATCTGAGCAGGTTTTTGACAGTGTAGATTCGGGTCCAGAACATTGTTTAATTTACATGCATAAAAAGCCTGCTTGGATTGGCTGAGTTAGAGAGGCAATCCAAGCAGCCTTGCAGTGATTGGTGCAGGATCGAGTTGGAAAATTCGTTTTGTGGCAATATTCAGACAATTTTCATTTAGCGGCATATTGAAACATTTTTCGTGATATGTAAGATGACCCCCGATTTTCAGTTGACTTTTTTTTTTGTTTCAAACATCGTCTTATACGCTGGAAAATACGGTATTACTTTTCATTTAAGCAAATGGTTTTATGCTCATTAAAAAATACTGTAAAAATAAGCAAGAATGATTCCTGAGCACAAATACAGGGAAAAAATTCACTGAACACTACTGGTAGTGCCCTCCCTTTCCAAAATAAATAAATAAATAAATAAATAAATAAATAAATAAATAAATAAATAAATAAATAAATAAATAAAAATATAGAAAAATTATTTTCAATTTTTAATAAATTTCAAAGGTTTTATATGATCAAGTAATTACCCAAAATATTGAAAACTAAATAGAAGAAACACATGCACTCTCATCATGCCTATTTTATAGCATTATTTAGAATAGCAAACGTGGAAAATTGTCAATGCTTTCTGATGATAAATCATATTAAAATATGTGACATATATACGTATGAAACACAATAAATATATAAATATATTTATAATAAATAATAAAGTATATTGGTGCATTGATAATATTATACAATGATAATAATGTATAATATACCATATATTATAATGATACAACTATCAATTTTTACAATATCACAATAAAATTAATATTGTATAACCATTTTTATATATACCATATGTAGCAGATATAACATGGTATAAATATATTTATTCCAGCTATTTGCAACATCAGTGACATCAAATGATATCAAACTTAGTAAACAAGAAAGACAAATAAATACTTTATGATGTTACTCATGTGTGATATATTAAGAAAAAAAGAAAAGCTAAATAAAGGAACAAGAAGCTTCTAGAATACTGTTCTAACAGTGGTTTGAAGGATTGAAAGGAAATGTGATAGGCAAATCAGTAAGCTAGTAACTAGTTTAAATGTTGCCACCTTGCCCACACTTCTTTTAAGTTATTCGGAGAAGTTAAACTTTTCCCTGTAATTTTCATTTTAAAGATGAGGCAGTTGATATTCTGGGAGTTTAATTAACATGCCGGAGGTCACAGGTGATAGGAAAAGAATATTGTTAAAATTCAAAGCTTATGACTGCAGGTCTATTCATTTCCCAAAGAATGAATCTGTCAGATCGCATACATAGAGTTCATTTTAAATTTGAAAAAAAAACTCATTATCTAATAAAAGAATAATTTGAGCAAACTTTCAGAAAGCCCAAATCACATTTATTTTCCTTATTTTACTATAAAGTACTTTCAAACATTCCTTAAAAGTACTGCTTTCAACAAGAAACCTTACTAATCAACTCAATGAACTCAATGACAGCTGACTATTATTTACCTCCAAAAGATTAATCCTTATTGATGAATCTGCTCACCCCAGGAAATCTATTCCAAGTATATCTCTAAATCTCTTTCCTAAATAAACATCCTTAAGATGAATTTGCTAGTATTTAAATAGTTAAGTGGAAGGAGTTATTTTGTCACTGATAAAATACTGCTTCCTGTTTTTAACTATTGTATATTTGTAGTGTCAATACATAGCTAATTTCTTGAGGAATATTAGTTACAGAAACAACCAAATGAGAGCAATTTCTTGAATTGAGACTCAAACAATAATATTTATGCGGAACATTTCAGAATAAAAAATAACTAGAAAAGCATAGATGATGTTCTCAAGAAAATTCAATGAACAAAAAAACAGACTTTGACATAGAGCTAATTAATGTATAGATCTCCAACTCTTTTCTTTCTGATGTATAATACTACCTTTTACAGCGGATGCACTTGGTCAAATATTAAGGAAACTTTCTTTTTTTGTTTCAGTGTCAGTAATTTTATTTTTATGAGGTCTTTATTTAAACACTGATTACAAACGTGATTGTACTTGGGTTTCAGTCATACAAAGAACACTGATGATTTAAACCACTGGAAAGTGTATCTGAGGCTTACTAGTTCAAATTAATAGAGACAAACAAAACACTAAAAAGTCTTTAAATTAAATACCAGAAAATTAATGTTGTTATTTGGGGGAATGGATATTTCCAAAGCTCGAAATATTCTTATACACATTAAAGAAACTTTAAAAACAAGACATATGCATCCTGGTCATAAGTGCTTAATGCCAAAAGCAGTCAGGCAACACAGATGCAAGAAGCCTTAAAAGCTTTTGGAGTCTAAGGTTGTAACCTTCAGATACTAAGGTAAGATTGTCAGTCCACTGAAACCCAGCACTTTGCATCAAGTGTTTGTCTTGCCCTTCCTTCTACACTAAGTGCTTATTCTGAGCTTCTTCGACCATTACATAGAGCTTTTTAGGAAACATCACTCCTGACAGATTTTTAACCCTAGGCTCTAAGCAGTGTATACTGCAAGTATCTGGGTATGTTGACTAATTTTACATGTAGGTGCAAGATAATGTAGTCTGACACTAAGACCCTCAGGGTCAGCTAGCTATGTTAAGTAAACAAAGTAGTTTCGTCAAATCAGCAGCTAAAGTTGCTTATGCGAAGAATGCATTTCTATCTGACTGTTGAAGGAGAAATGGCCCTTGCATTATTTTTCCCTTAGCACCCATTAGAAGCCACCTGGTCAATATGATCTCAATTTTCTATAATCAGCTTATCATATGAAACCTAATTTTTAGCAATATGTATAGAATACATAATTGATAACTAATAAAATTTAAAGTTCATTGATATAAGGAGAATAGTTTCAGCATTTCAATTATAATTTAATAATACGAATATAATATAATATGAATACTACATAATATAAAATATAATATTAATATATATGAATAATATAATATAAATATAAATAATATAAATCAAATAATCTACCAACTCTGCAAATACATTTTAGATTATTTTTTGAGAAATTTACTAAAGATAAAAAATTGTATCTTAAAAATCAATTACCATATATTATAAGATATATTTTAAGTGTTGATAATATAAATGTTACTTCTGATTTAAAGGAAAATATTGCAAACTCATTCTCATCCTCAGAACAAGATCTTGCATTTTTTTATTTTAAATTTATTTAAAAGGCATTGGAGAAAACTAAAAGCAATTAGGACATAAGGAATCAAAGTCTAAGAGAAAGAAAATGTGATCTAAACAATTGACATCTCTTGTGTCTATGAGACCTTTCCTAACTCACAAATTGGGAATCAGAAGCTGAGAAGCTGTTGGATGGGAAGATTTCAAATTTTTAATTGAATACATGAAACAAAACTTGGAAATAAAGTTTTAACATGATAGAGAAATACTGATCATCACTAATTGCTTCTGTAAGACACTGAAATTCTGTAACTAAAGATAGGGAAATCAGCCACCCAAACATTATTTTCAACCCTCCATTAAATCAGATTGGATTTAAGTGGTTTCTCCCTACAATAACTAGATTGAAAGAAAAACTAAATAACAAAATTACAAAGACTAACATATTTTTATAGTTCTGCAGGTCATTTATTTTTCTTAGAGAATCTAAATATATTCATTAAGAATCAAATAGTGGTGAATATTACATATAGCATAATAATAATTACCTAAGTTTATTCCAATTAATACATATGTTTTGCTTTGGAAGTTGCAATACATATATAAATTCTTGGCTATAAAGAACCAAAGAAATCTGGATACCAAAAATACAGTGTTTAAATATTAATCCAGTTTTATGGTAGATTCATTAGATTCATGGTATATATCTAGGACATGTATTTATGAGTCAAGAATCATTTATTTTCAAGAGAGTTAGACACAGAAAAGTCTCACTCATCAGTGTGATAAGAGAAAAAGGAAAGACAATATGGTAATAATACCCATAAACAACATAGATGAGGTCTGGAAGGACCAGCATATGATATGAAGCTTACTGCAAAGTGGTAAGGGCAGTTAGAGAAATAACTGCACTGACAACTACTATGGCAATGATAGTGAGAGAAAAATAGAATGCTGGTTTCCAAGACCGTCAGAGGGTGAGGGAGGAGGGAAAGGGGGAAACATTGGTGGCGTAAAGTTGCACTGGAGAAGGGGGGATGTGTATATTCTACGACTGAAAGCCATCATAGACATTTTTGTAACCACAGTGCTCAAATAAATTATTTTTTAAAATAAATTATTTTTTTCTTTTTTATCTGATGGTAATACTTAAGTCACCTATAATACTTAAGTTTG
Organism: Suncus etruscus; assembly: GCF_024139225.1. Classification (NCBI taxonomy): domain Eukaryota; kingdom Metazoa; phylum Chordata; class Mammalia; order Eulipotyphla; family Soricidae; genus Suncus; species Suncus etruscus. The sequence continues at coordinate 30,193,959 of NC_064850.1, read as the reverse complement.
TTATAAACCACAATGCTCAAATAAATTATTTTTTTAAATTAATAATTTTTTCTTTTTTTATCTGCTGGTAATACTTAAGTCACCTAGTTGTTCTGTTATAAAATTCATGAATTTATTATAAAACTGGGATTATATTTAAACATTGTATTTTGGTTTCAAGATTTCTTTGGTTCAGATGTCCATAGATTTGATGGCATATGTGATAATTTCTCTCTTTCGTAAAGTAAACAAAGGGACATATTAACAGTGTAACAAACAAGACAAAGTATATGTTTTAGAAGAAAATTATTTATTTGAAGAGCAAACTTAGCACAGGAATAAAATATATATCACAGGTTTGAAAACAGTGTGGTTAAGATACTTGACTTGCACAGGTTTAATCCTAGCCATAGCACATCAATTCTCTGCGGCTTACTAGTAGTTATTTCTGAGCCCAGAGCAGGAATAGTCCCTGAACACCTCCATGAGGTGGTAGCCTAACACAAAATCAAGCAACCTCTTAAAACCAGTAGTGAAATAAGTCATTAAAATATGTCTCATTTATTATTCATTGGATACGGGTATACTTTGCAGAACTTTAGAACTAAATAAGATAATTCTATGGCCTGATGTAAAGTAGATTTTATTGGAGTGAACAGTTAATAAATAAACCAATGAAAATAGAATTTAGAGAGTCATCAGTTCTGAATTGATATTTATAGTGGAAATGGAGTGATGGGTTGAAAGCCTCTTTGGAATAGATTCAAAAGCGATGCCAGCTATTAGGGACACAATGCATAGACCAGAATCACTCTGAAAGTCAAATGGTGCCTGGAAAGTTAATGTGTTAGGAAAAGTAGTACTGCTTGCAATTCTTCCACCTGAAGTACAGTTTACTTTTGGAAGTCTTAAACAGTAAAAGAAAATAGTTTGTCATTGGTTTGTCAAAAGAACGGTGCTTTTAGTCAGTGGATCAAATGTAAATAATACAAAAGAAGCTAAGGCTGTTGTTTCATATGTTCCTATTAAACTTGTATGAGTAAAAATACATAAAGTCACTGAGATAAAAAAATAAAAATGTAGGACTGTGATGACAAATGGAAATGAATAAAGTAAAATAATCCCAGACAGGTATAAATATTAGCATTTCATTTTTATATACATTGTTGTAAAATAGCCAACAAATGTCCACCTTAACAGAGTAGACATTACTGACACAAATATGAAATGAATAAAATCATAACTGAGATAGACTTCATTAAATTGACATCTATCTCAATTAGAGTCTCCTAGATCACAGATTATGTTATGGATTAAATATATATGTATATATACATCTAATATATATGTATATAGATAAATTAAACTCACCCTATTAAAATCTGCATAGTGAAATTAGGTGCTAAATCAGGTACCTAATTCTGCTTATAATAAAAATTATTTAAACTTTTATAAATATAATGTAAGATATATTATATTTTCTCTCAACCGAGCCCAGCTTTGGTGGTCAACACAATTTTTTAAAAGATCCTAATTAATGCCGGCATTCCACTTTGCTAAATGCAACTGATTTTTTTTTTTCATTTTTTACTGGGATTTTGTGTGATTCTAATGATAATTTCTCTTTAGTTACTGAATTTACTAAAATTAATTATATCACTCTACACAATACTAAAAATATAATATTTTTGCAGCTTTAAGGCCATCAATAAATTTTCTGATACTTTCTATACTCTTCCTTTAGGATGTTATCAGCATTACCACTTGAAATATATTTTCCACAAAAGATACAGGAATTAAAATTTTCCATAAGTTGACATAGCATAATTGTAGTTAGTTTTGCTAAATTATGAGGTGGTTCCCACTGAAATTGACAAGTGAAATGAAATCGTGTTAATTTAGCTCAACTCAAAATAATTATAAATTTTGTAGCTTTTTTACCTAGAGAAAACTTGCATGGGAAATAGCTCAAAGTGACAAGTGACATGATACGACATAAAAATAACAAATATTGTACATTCTAACCTACCAGTTAGTTTTTTTATATTTTATAATCACAGAACTTGAATTTGGAAAATTTTCTTAGCAGTCAAATGTACAAAGCCTTAGCTAGAATAGCACTCAAAGAATAATAGTGTTTCTACCAAATTACTTTGATATTAAGTGCTTCTTTCTCATGCTTTACTGGGAATGTTAATCAAAACTTTTCAAATGCCTGAAAAATATTCTTATTCCTTTCATTTCTATTGGAAATTTTTATAATATATTTCATAGATTTCAAGCTGCTTAAACTGAGGATACTAAACTGATTAGGACTTTAATTTGACTATTAAATAAAATAATTAAGAAAATCAAATGAATGGTTTTCATTAGTCCCTACACAAAACAGTAGCATAATTTTTTTTTCCCATTCAAATAAAAGTTTTGAATGTTAGTAGCAAGTTATTCACTGTTAGTTCTCTAGGCTGAGGAATCGATGGGGTCATTTAGGATCAGAATTACTCAAGGAATACATCACTCCAGCATCTTATTCATACTTAATACATACTCTCCGAATGTTATGAGATATATTTTTATTTCAACCTGTTAAGATATGTGAGAACTGCTGGTATATTTCTGTTAAAGTTAAAGGCATTTTATGCTTATATTTGCCAAGTCAAGAGTTCTAGAGTCAAATTTAGTAACTGAATTTTATATGTGTTACTTTGGATTAAAACATTTTAAAACCTAGACTTTTTATTTATTCCTTTACTGTATGTATAAAAAGTCATAAAATTAGAAACAAAAAGTTCAGTCAATTGCATTTTCCCCAAGTCATCTTTGGTAGTTCTTATCCCACAATAAAAATTAATTTAATAAAAAAAAATAAGGTTAAGTGATTTAACTAGAACCCTAATCTCACAAAATGAAAGTTCTTATAAGCAAAGCATGTGATACTTAATGTTCCGCTCTTCGTACACACATAAAGTGAATGTCATGTGCAAACCTATGAAATAGGGAAGAGACAACCATGAGCAAACTCTGCTGGAACTTTATATTCAACTCCAAGTCTTAATGACCTTAGGAAAAATATGCTTCATATTTTTTTTATGGTTTTTGAACTCCACCTTTCTCTGCTCAGGACTTACTCACAGGTCTGTGTTTACTCTTGGTAGTCTTGGGGGTACCATAAGGCATGCCAGAAATTGGACCTCAATTGACACATTTAAAGCAAGAGCCTTACCCTCTTGTCTATATATCTCCCCAAATATGCTAGTTAAGCCACCCAGTCTATGGTATTTTGTTACGGACTTCTGAGGTTACTAATAAAATCAATATTTAACTGCCCCATTTACTGCTTAGCTTCTCTGTGAATCCGGCCAGCTAATCAAAGAGTTAAAATTAAATTTAACATTAAATTAACATTAAAATTTAATGTACACAGTGATTTACAAAAATGGTTAGGATTGAAAAATGTAGGAATTCATAACATTTTCTTTTTTACAAAACAGGCCCCGTTATAGAATATTGAAATGTGTCTCTGTTCTGGTGTCATGATTCAGTTATATAATAAAACTCACGATATGGTTTCAGTTTATTTTGAAAATGTTTTTTTCCTATTTTGAACCACAGTTCTGGTTTGTGGTTGCATAGAAAATGTGTGCAGTATCTTAGGAAGAAGGGCCCAATTGTTGCCAAAGGGCCTCCCTTCCCTCAGAGCTTAGCAGTAAAGCTAAAAGGGAGTTTTGAAGCTCTGTTGGGAATTCTCGTGGTCCTGTCTACATGAAAGCCTTATTGTCTTGTATGGGCTTGATAGCATGACTGAGAAAGACTTTATAAAATGAAAGAAAGAAACCAAATATCTCTAACTTCTTTCTCCATTTTTTCTTTCTACATGCATGAAAAAATCAAAGTGCACCATCACAGTTACCTAAAAGAAAGTAAGTTACTGCACAAAGTATGAAGTTGAAAACAAACAAAAATCATATTGCAAAAATTGCAGCCATAAGCTTACTGCAGTTACAAAACAAATATTCAACCAATGTTAAGACCATAAATAGATGTTACGCTCCGCAACTGTTATTTTTAAGAAAAATTAAACCAAAATCTAATTTCCAAAATGAATTATTCAAATAGCTATACCTATTCAAAACTATACTTTTTTAAATGTCTTTCAGGGGGCCAGAAAAAAAATGATATGTTTCAGTAGATACAAAAATAAAAGGGAATCTTTGATTGATTGTCTTTAAGAATCTTAAAAATGAAAACATTTAAGACTTTTGCACTTTTTCTAATGCCCAGTCCTAGAAAGATCAAGAATCTCCAATACTTTCCATTCTTCAATTCATCACATTAGCTTCTTAATCCCATCACTATCCCCAATCCTTTCTGTTAAACTCATTCTTGACTTAGGGACCAGCTATGAATTTCATATTCAGTTTCCTTGCTTCAGTTATATAATCTGCTCACAATGTCAGGAAGCGTATCATGATAAATATAAAGCCAATCAACATTAACTGATTGTAAGTAAAGTCATTCATTAGACACATGTAGGATGTTAGTTTACAGGAATTGTAACCACCCTGAAGAAGTGTTTTCATCTTATTTATGTCTCTATATTCTTTGTATCAGGAGATTATAAAGAAATAAATTAGTTGGGAATAATGTGTTTTTTCTCTTTCAATGTGTTGTGGAGGTGATAACATCTACACAAATAGGCGAATAGGGCTTATTTTTTCGAATTCCAGAAAGCATAAATTGATTACTTGGTAAAAATATTTTCTCGAAATCCTATCCTTTTTCAGTATACAAATTAATATTACTAATAATTTTGTGGAAATATATCGTAATATCTATGTGTAATAGATACATTTTAAAATGTAAAACTCATAAGAGTGAAGAGAATTGGGAAAGATTTAAGGGAAAGTATAAATGGGCTAATAAAAGTATAAACACGTGTTTTATCCTAAACTTTGAAAGATCATCTTTAATGCTTGCAAGACTATTTTTAAGGGTCTGAATTCACTAAGTAGTAGTCTCTTCATGAACTCTACATTGTTTCTTTAAATCTGCATGATAGTCTTGCTGGATAGAGTATTCTTGATATGTGTTCATTTCATTGACTCTTTGTACTATTTTTTATGTACTTTGACCATACTCTTTTGATAAATTTGCTGTGACTTGTGAATTTTATTAGTAATTATGTTTTTATTTGGTGCTTTCAATAATTTGTCAAAAATATTTGAATTTTTTTCATTTTGAGTACAATGTGTCTTGGAGCTATTCTATTTTAGTGGGGTTTTGTTTTCATTTTGTTGTTGTTGTTTTTTGCCTTGCAGCAGCTAACCCAGGTTTAGTTCCAGCATCTCATATTATTCTCCGAGCCCCATAATGAGACATTACTGAATGCAGAGTCTGGAGTAAGCCCTGATTAATGTCAAATGTGGCCCCAAAATAGAACAAAATAAACAAAAATATATATTTTCTTAACAGTACAGACAAATCTCTGTAAACCATCAAATAAATGTAAAGGACAGCATTTTAATAATTTATCATCCAGAGTTTCTATTATTTATATATGTATATATACCTATTATATATATTTATTTTTAGCATAGAAATAGTCTAACAATCTTGTAAGAGATAGGGGTTCATGTATAAAATGTTTCAGCATTATATTCTCTAACAGTGAGTACTTCCCTTCACCATTATCTCACTAACCCACCTCCTTCTTGGCCCCCACCAGACCCTACTTCCCCAACATCCCTGCCTTTCTAAACTTTCTATTAAAGATAATTTCTTAATCTCTGTTGTTCTTGTCCACTTGTTATTCACCTGCTCTGTTTACTCCACATATGAGATCAAATGTCCTATATCTTTCCTTCTCAGTCTAATTTTAAATTAGGAAATTTCTTCTAGAAATTTACCCTAAAGAAAATTTAATAAATTTAAGATAATTAGCTTACCCTAGTTAATAATAAAATATAGATTTTATTATTTATATTAATCAAAAGATTAATAGTTTATATTAATATTCTTATACTAAGTAGGCCTTTACAAGACTGGCTTCTAAGAGATAAAGACTAAGGAATTCTTATCTGGGATAAGAACAAGGAACTTTCTCCACTCCTTTTTTACCTATGAAATAAAATAATCTTAAAATGTTTTTAAAGTTAGAGTAAACACTTTCCACCAAAGGTAAATCCATCTCATTATAATCCTATGAGTACACTTGTTGTTCAATGTTAGGTACATGATATTTGTTTTCTACATAATAATGTCATTATGCCATGGTTAATGCTTAGTTTTATAATTGCATTCTCTTGTAGTTATTTTTTAAAAAGCCAGTTTTGTTATTACTAGAAATTTCAGTTTAATTATTATTAAAAATTGTGGATTTTCATGCTGCTCCTTGCTTATTAACATATGTTACAATGTAATTGAATAGATACTAAGGTCTAGAATTAAGGACTACAGAAGATGTGATTATTGAATTCTAGTAGATACTACTAAAAGTTTTCCAAAGGAAAATTACTCTCACTAACAATTATGAGGTTGAATTTTGCTTTATGTCTTTGCCAAGATTGTACACATACTACCTTTTTCAATTCAGTTTTCCAATCATTGGATACAGACTCAGCTCTAATTTAATGTTTTGGGGGTTTGTTTGGTACATTTTCCTGTTCTTTCTGTAAGAATGTTCAAGATGGGCCCCGAAAGAGAGCACAACGGCTTTTGCCTTGCAAGCAGCTGATCCAGACCTAAGGTGGTTGATTTGAATCCCGGTGTCCCATATGGTCCCCCGTGCCTGCCAGGAGCTATTTCTGAGCAGACAGCCAGGAGTAACCCCTGAGCACTGCTGTTAGTGGTCCAAAAACCAAAAAAAAAAAAATGTTCAATATATGTATTTATTGACTTGTTAATTTACTTTATTCTAAAAAGGCTTAACATTTATAGTTTCTACATTTGATTTCATTATAATATATCTATATATATTTGGATATACATTATCTTATACAGAGATACATGATAGCTAGGTAGCCAAATATCAGCTGGTGCTTGAATTTTATTCTTTATGGTACCCATTTGTTTTAAGAAACAATATATTTGAACTTTCAGTATTAATTTTAACTTATGATCAAATTGTTAAATTAAAAAGACTGCCCTTCATAGTATTTCTTTTATTCTGCTTAGAATTTTTTATTCAAAGGTAATAAAGGTCCTTTCTAAAGTAGTCATTCAAAAATTGTATTTTAGTTTTTGACCTGCAATATAGCTGAGATTATTGTGTGCATGGCTTTAGGTGGTAAGATTAATTTCTTTCAAAAATTATTTGACTCATGACCATGTATGTTATAATTCATGATAATTTAGTGCAATGTATTCTATGTATTTAGGAAATACATTGAAAAGGTGTTTCTTTTTTTTTATTTAAACAACTTTATTACATACATGATTGTGTTTGGGTTTCAGTCATGTAAAGAACACCACGCATCACCATTGCAACATTCCCACATTCCCATCACCAATGTCCCAAATCTCCCTCCTCCCCACCCAAACCCCGCCTGTACTTTAGACAGGCTTTCTATTTCCCTCATACATTCTCTTTATTAGGATAGTTCAAATAGTAGTTATTTTTCAAACTAAACTCATCCCTGTTTGTGGTGAGCTTCATGAGGTGAGCTGTAATTTCCAACTCTTTTCTCAAAAAGGTGTTTATTTTTATTTCTTTTGTCACTTTTATATTCTAGGACAATTTTCTGTCATTATTTTATTCTTTGTCCTTTTTATATCCTTGACAAATTATTAATAGCCACATTTAGTTTATATGTTTTTAAGAATTTAAAAGTACTTGATATGTATTTAAGTACTTAATTAGTATTTTCTAAATATAATAGGTTTTGAAAAAGTTCTTAAAAATATGCAAACTCAAAATTATGTTAGTCACAAAAAGTAGGTCAGCAATGTTTTCTTTCTTGTCTTAAAATAAGCTTATATATGCTTACTATTATTTAAATATATTCTGTGACAGCAATATGGTTTTTAACTTTTCTTTATGGAGGATAATAAATTATATATCAATATTTTAATAGGTATTAAAATAAAAGGTCATGTGCATTTTTAATGTAGCATTCTGACTGTCCTACTCCACTCAAATTATAAAATTTAATGTCAACATAAATTATGCTGTTCTTTCGAATTAGGTTTTGTTATTGGTGAAGATTTTTATGTTTGTTATTGCTAATTCACATTTTAAATTTATTTTTTAGGTGCACCAGGCATAAAATTCAGTACCAATCATGCAATCAAAAAGTGTCCATTTTTATTATTTTGATTTTTGTTTTATTATTCTCTCTAGTTATATTTCAATTACATTAATAATTTCAAAAGAAACATATTTTTATGTTTTATATTTTATTTTTTTGCAGAATGTTATTTATTTCATAATGTTTCCATATTATTTGATTTTTCAAAACTTATAATTAGTGATTAAAATTGATGTTTTGTTCTTATCTCTTTCTACTTAGAGCAAAATTTAGTCTATTGGTATTTTATAAACATTTTTAGCTATATTTTTCCCTTTAAAACACTATGTAATTCCATTACTTCCCATTTTTTCCAAAATACTTTTTGAGAATTTCTTTGAATTTTTGTTATTTAAAATATTCTTGACTACTTTCTATGGAGTTTGGCTATTTTAGTTATCTTTAAAAAGTATATTTTAGTTTAATCAGATTGCAAATGAGAAGATACTCTGAATAATGCCATTTTTTAAATATGCTGTCTATCTTTATAAATTTATTTCCTTTCATGGAGAACAGTTCATTTATTTTTACCTGAGAGCAAAAACCTGTCATTTTCTATTAGGAAAAAGGATAAAAGAAGGATAAAATAATAGCAAATTGTCCCACATATTCTTCATTTAATTTTTGAAATTAGTCTCACTCCTAATTGCCCAGTGTCCCATGTCTGTCCTCTGTGCAATTAACTCAGATTTCATTGCCTTCAGGGCTCCTTCGGTGAAGATTCTTTCTCCTGTTGTTATGAGCTGTGAATTTTTCTAATAATATCAACCCATCTGTTTGAAATTTTCCAGATTTTCTAAAATATTCTGACTTTCTGATTACTTTTTTCCCCTATAACTAGTCTTATTTCTTTTGCATATTCTTCTAACCAAAGAAACTTAGGAAGAAGAAACAGTTTATCACCTATCTTGAATAGGATTCGATATCATATTCAGCAGTACTTTATCTAAACCACACTGAAATTAACCTGTAAAAATAAGGTAAAGAAGCATCATTAAATAATGCATATATTCACTTTTTGGTAAGCATTTTTTTTGGAGGAGACCACATTCTACAGAGGCCAGGGCTTACTTGTAGTTCTGCACTCAGTAACTACTCTTGATTGAACTTGGCAACCAGGTCAAATGCCTGAAATGTACCCTTGATCCTCCATTTGCAAGCCAAACTCAGTATCTGCTGTACTAATTCTCTAGCATCTGGCACCAAGAATTTTTATATGTATTTGAAAAAAAGTCACTAAAGTAAAAATATTTTTTCTCACTACTCACCAAGAATTTATTCATTCATTTCTGTCTTTCTGTAGTCTAATGTAGAAAATTCAGTATTTTTTTTTTTTGCTTTTTATAAATGAGTAGTTTGTTCACTTGTCAGTACTAAGATGTTCAAGAAAGCCCCCTCAAGTGGGCAGATCACATGGGCTGTTAGCAAAGATGTTATTTATGGTCAACAAACTAGGGTGGTTGATCTAGCAAAGTCAATTGAGGGACCCGTAAGTGTCAGCATACCTAGATAAGAATTTTTTTGTGTGTGCCAAAGGCTTTATCAATTTCACATTTCATCTGCTGATTTCTTCAAGTAAGAGAAAAGTCAACTTGTCAAGAGCTGACATTTCTTCTCTGAATAGTTTCACAATTGTTATGACACTTTTGCTCCTTCCATCTGAAAAGAAAGGTTAATTCCTTAGGGAGATAAATGGGTAGCCCAGTGCATTACCTGGGGTGGGATTAGGGGGGTGGTTATGGGGGAGGAGATTACAATAAATATTCTTCAGGATAGGAAGGTGAAGTTTCCGTCAGAATGAAAACAAAGAACTCTGTTGCCATAAAATTATTTTTGAAATTTTTGCCTCTCATAAAACTACTATATCTACCTAAGATGGTCAACAACTATGTGAAATTCATGGATCTATGAAATCTGAGTACATATATACATATATGTAAATATAAATGTGTATAGCTCAGAATCTGAGTATATATACATATTTATATGATATACTTTAATTAAATCTCTAATATAAGCCTCAACATGAGAAACTTACGGTTTTCATTAGTTTACAAACTAATCAATATATTTACAACCATCCATGGTTATAATAGCATTATATTTTCAATCATCCCAATTATTGAAGCTTGAGTAAAATCACAATTTAGCCCTTAAATATAGTAATTTTTTCACTCATCCCCTAGAGTACATTTTATTTCATATTGCAAAAAAATGTTCACTCTATACATGCAACACTTAAAATTGCTGACGAAAAGAGTAAATTGACTTGTTTTAACCTGTTGCTGTCTAGGAGAAAGACTAATGAGGTCTTGATGACCTTACTCCCTTTTAACTACTGTAAACCTGAACAATGCAAAGCTTATAAGAAACAATGCAGGAAAGTTTCTCAGTAAATAGAACAAAAAATCTGCATTCAATTTACTGTTTTTATTTGCCATCTTCTTTTACATTTTTCTTTGAGACCGGTTTCTGTTAGAACCCCCATAGTCATATGTCTCTGCTCTCATATTTCATTCTCTACTTTTTCAAGTTTGTAGCTTTCTGCTTCCTGTCAAATGCACACAAAAATGTATCATTCTCTTTCCCATAATGACACTTGAAAGCCAATCAGGAACATAGATAATGTTCCATTAAAAGCAAATAACATGTGACAGAAAGAGTTAAGGATTTCAGCCTCATAAAAGGCAATAAATGATGAATAACTATAATTGATATTGGTATGAGAGAAATATTTATTCTCTTCCTGGAAGCTAGTGTCCCATATAAATCTCCCAGATCCCAATATCTTACTCCAAAATAAGTTGATAAAATAAAGGAGTTACAGAAAAAGAAAATGATGGAAAGCTTTTATTTTAATTTTAATCAAAATTGGTACTAATGTTTTTCTATTACCATATACTGGAAAATTTACAAAGATAATTTTTGAAGGTTGCTTCCAGTTTCTAAGTCTATATTCTTACTTCTCTGATTTAAGACAAATACCTGAATACAAAATTTAATTCCTTTGAATTATCTACACAGTAACAAAGAATGTATTTTTTATAAAGGCTTGCAAAATGGGTTTCAAAACTATGAAGTTTAGGAGACAGAGGACTACAGATTTAAACATCTTGCTTACAAATCTTATACCCATCACCACATATGGTTTCCTGTGCTATGAGAGTTATCTAAGCATAATGTCAAGAGTAAGCCATGAATACAGCTATATATATATGCACCTTCTTCCTAAAATTTGTGGTTTTCATTAACAAAAATTTCTTTTAATATCTTGTACTATTCAAATAATTTCTTAAGAAATGTATTATCTTTACCAGAATTCACTGACAGAATGTACTATTTTAATTGAGTTCAACATATTTAAAACATTTAAAACATCAAAACTTTTTAGTTTTATACCCAACATTTATATTTTTCATAAGTAAAAACTTTGAAAACGACCTTAAAAACTTATTTATTCTCTATTTAAGGTAAGCAAAAAAAAAAAAAAGGTGGGACTGGAGAGATAGCATGGAGGTAAGACGTTTGCCTTTCATGCAGAAAGACGGTGGTTCGAATCCCGGCATCCCATATAGTCCCCCGTGCCTGCCAGTGGCAATTTCTGAGCATAGAGCCAGGAGGAACCCCTGAGTGCTGCCTGGTGTGACCCAAAAACCAAAAAAAAAAAAAAAAAGGTATATAATTGATTAAATACTTTGCAATTTGCTTCTATTTTCTTGACACTTGCAGAGAATTTCTAACACCTCCACAGCTAATAAGTTGGGAGTGAGGTGGCTTATATGAAAACAGATATTTAGTCAAATAAAGAAATGTTTATTTGTTACTTCTAAGCTGAGAAAGCTGAATAGGCATGGGCTAATTTTAAATTCCCATCTAATATATGCCATGGTTACATGTGCCCTGCACCAAAAGGAACTATTTCAGTTTATATTAAAATTAAGATTGGTGCCATTTCTGACAGTTGCATTAAATGGGGCCTGAACGATGGCACAAGTGCTAGGGCATTTGCCTTGCATGCCCTAACCTAGGACAGACCCTGTGTTTGATCCCCTGGCATCCCATGTGGTCCCAAGTCAGGGGCGATTTATGAGTGCATAGCCAGCAGTACCCCTGAGCGTCACTGGGTGTGGCGCCAAAACCAAAAAAAAAATACAATTCCTATAGACATAGATATACATTATTAAATTAATTATTTTGAGAGTGAATAGTAGTAGATGGAGATTCTGGCTCATATACAGCAATTCTATTCTTTCATAGCTGCTGAACTAGATAACATTCCTACCAATTGTAAATGAGTGTTCTTTTCACCACATCCCTACCAGCACAGGTTGTTTCCGGCCTTTTTAATATATAAATGCCATTCTTAGTAGTGTGATTACAGCTCACTGTGGTTTTTATTTTTGTTTCCTGATAAGTGGCAATTTTAATCATTTATTTTATATTTACAAAGTCATCTATAGGTCTTCTAAAGGGAAGTGTTTTTCATCACATCCCACAATTTTATGAGTTGATATTTATATATTTATTTTGCGGTTGAAGTTTGTGATTATTTTATACATCTTAGCATTTCCTCTTTATCTTATTTATTGATTTACAAATATTTTCTTCTAGTCAGCAGGGCGTCTTGATCTAATCTTATTTCTTTTTCCATGCAGAAACTTTTAATCTGATGTTGTCTTATTTGTTTATTTTTTTACCTTTGTCAATGCATCAACTTCATTGAAGACATCTCTGTGGTTTATATCCCGGAGAATTCTATATCTTCCTTAATGTATTTTATAGATTCTAGTCTAATCTTTTGTTTCTAAATAACTTTGGTGAATTGGTGTGTTATAAATACAGTGGCTAAGGTATTAAAACAATCCAAATATACAAGAGATAAGAAGTTGTGATATTCAGGGTTGGAGAGATATTATAGCAATAAGGTGCTTGCTTTGCATGTGGCCAACCTGAGTTTTACCTCCAGAATCTCAGATGGCCCCCTGAGCACTTCTAGGAGTGAATATTAAAAGCAAACCCAGGAGTAAGTTCTGACATCACTAGGTATGAGTTCTCACCTCAAAAAATTGTGGTATTCATAGTCAATGAATTGATATACAGCTATAAGAAAACATTATCTTGCAGTTAGATAAAACTGAAAGATATAATAAACAAACTAATTCAGAGGAAAAGGAACCAATATTGGATCATTTTAATGCAGCTATGGTATTTAAAGTGAATAAAGAAAAGAGGATGAATAGCATAAAATGTTTAAAATTTTCATAAACACGTCTTCTTTGTGATTACAAAATCCAAATTACCATTGAGTGGTTAGTGGGTAGAGAGATATCTAGAGATGGACCAGGGAAGACATAGGGGCAGAGGTAGAGGGACATTTACACATTAGAGAGGTGTAGTGAATGAAGCACTTTGTACATCAAAACCATAAATATCAACACCACTTTAACCATGCTATCTAAGCTATAATAAAAAATCATCAAAAGGTATTTTTAAAGTAATCTGCAACATACAAATATGCATTATGCCTAAAATGTCATAATAAATGTACTGTCTGAACTCATCAAAAAACTATGTAAATAGCAATAGAAAATTGCAATAATTACAAGTAATGTCAACTATGAAAAGTTAATTATGACTCAGGTTCTGTTTTAAGTATATAGATATCACATTGCTCGAGTCTTCACTACTAATGTACATTTTCTGATTCTATTAAAAACTAATAATTATCTTAAAGCAAAATATATTCTTTACATAATTTATAATGAAAAGACAATGTTTTTTTTGATCATAATGATAAATTTATTATTTTATTTTGTTTGCTTTTGTTTAATTTGAGGGAGGGATGTGGAGAGGAGGAGGGCTCACATCCCAGAGGTGCTCAATGCTTCCTCTTGGCTCTGTGCTTATGGATCACTCCTGGGGGAGCTCCAGAAAACAAATGGCAATTTAACCTAGTTTAGGCACACGTAAGACAAGCATCTTTCTGGGGCCAGAGCGATAGCACAGAGGAAGGGCATTTGTCTTGCACACGGCTGACCCAGAACGAACCTGTGTTCGATCCCCTGAGTCCCATATGGTCCCCAATCCAGTAGAGATTTCTGAGCACAGAGTCAGGTGTAACCCCTGAGCGTTACCGGGTGTTGCCCAAAAACAAACAAACACCAACAATAACAACAAAAAGGCAAGCATCTTTTCTATTCTACTAACTTCGCATCATCCTGAAAATCTATGGCTTTTCTATGTTTACATCTGCATAACTGATTATTCGAATTTTACCTTAGATGATCTTTGAAATAAATTTAAAATAAGTGATCAAGAAGAGTGAGAGAATGAAGAAATTAATATAACCAAGAAAGTGTTATTCCTACGTTTTCATCAAGACATGCATAGATTTAGATGGAATTCAAAGTGAGGTTTTAGTCATAGGGTATAATTTAATTATATCAAGAGGAAGAAATAAAACAGCCTGGAACCTTATCCTATTAATAATATCGTATAATAATAATAATAATAATAATAATAATAATAATAATAATAATATCTTACTCTACTAATCTGTCATTAGGTTTTCAAGTGCCCAACCAGGATCCCAAGGTTTCCAAAAGTTAAGAAAAATTATTGAAGCTGATTGCAAGATGGAATACGTAGGTTTTCTGGGAATTCCATCAGAATTGGCAAAAACTCTGGCAAAAACCATTATTATGTTATTAACTTAAAGTATGAGGCAAAATTTTAATCAAAAAATGGTTCACAGTGGGGGCTGGAGAGATAGCATGGAGGTAAGGCGTTTGCCTCTCATGCAGAAGGTCATTGGTTGGAATCCCAGCGTCCCATATGGTCCCCCGTGCCTGCCAGGAGCAATTTCTGAGTGTGAAGCCAGGAATAACCCCTGAGCGCTACCGGGTGTGACCCAAAAACCACACACACACAAAAAAAGGTTCACACTGAAAAATGAGAGTTTTAATTATTCTAGTGCACATGCTACTCAAAGGACCTTGAAGACAAGACTTAGATTAAGGAATCACAATCACAACTAGCTAAGCAGTGGTTATATTGTGTGGAAGCAATTTTATAGTTTTACTTTTTGTTGGGTTAAGGATGAAGTTTTTATCTTTAATTTAGACAGTAAGATAGATGGTGTCTGGCAATGTTGTCTGTCTCCATTTTAGACAAGTTATATTTGCTTTTATTTGACAGGTTCTATCTGTATATGGATTCACATATTCTTTTTTTCTTTTAAATTACAAGGAATTTTCCATCCATTTAGAGTTTGGGTTAATTTCATTTTTTCCTACCTGGTAGTCACCCTTATATCTTACTCATACTAAATAAAATACATGTTATATATGTTAATAATATATACACACATATATCTCAAGGACCATGTATTAGTGATCCTTTCCATATTGCAAACATATCCATATACTTTTCTCTATAAAGATAATCACAAATAATTATTAAACAACTAAATCTTACTTAATATATAGTCACTCCATTGTGTTATATCTCTTTAAGATGAATCTGATATAATATTCTAGAAGATATATCATATATACATGCTGTTTTGTATAACATAAGGTAATTTTTTTCAATGTCTTTTTTATGATTAATTTGACAACTTGGTCTTGAGAAGCAGTTCCTTTGTATCAAAGTAATACTTCATTGTAACAGTCTATAAATTTAAGGTATGCATAATAAAATCATGATGAAATATAGAAATTAATTTTTCAATACTATCCTTTATTATAAATAGTGCTTCTTTTAACAAATTTAGCTAACCCAGTTTCTATCCTTTTCTGCTAAGCACTATTTGATCTTATAGTCTAAGTTGCATTTTATATGGTTAATCTACTTATTTTTTCTAATAATGAGAATATAAATTGGCATGACCACAATGAAAAGCAGAATGAACATAATTTATGTCTTTTTTAAATTTAAATTCTGTATATTTCATACAAAATCTATATATATTTTTTGTTTGTTTGTTTTGTTTTTTTGTTTCGGGGGCCACACCTGGCAGCACTCGAGGGTTACTCCTGGATCTGCACTCAGAAATCACTCCTGGAAGGCTTGGGAACTATATGGGATGCCAGGGATCGAACCTGGGTCCGTCCTGGGTTGCCTGCATGCAAGGCAAACGCCCTATAGCTGTGCTATCACTACAGCCCCCAATGTACATATTCATTTTATTTGGGGGGTATGATATCTCATTTATTTTTATACTTTTAAAGTTGTTCATGATTAAGATTCAATTATACAATGTACATGACATTTCATCAGTGAATATTTCCTTCCATGAATGTCCCTAGTTTTATTCCCCTCCCTCCATCCTGCCTTCTTTTCTGCCTTACACTGACCTCCTCCTCCTCTTCTTCCTCCTCCTTCTCCTCCTTATTGTCTTCCTCTTCCTCCTCATTCCTTCCCTTCCTCCTCCTCCTTCTCCTTCTGCTTTTCATCTTCCTCCTCCTCCTTCTCCTCATCCTTCTGCTCCTCCTTTGTTCATCCTTCCTCACTTAATTTCTCTTCATCCTCTTCCTTCCTTCTCTTCCTTCTTTTTCCCTCTTCTCCTCTTTCTCCCCCTTTTTCTTCTCCTCTTCATTTTTCCTTCTCCCTCCTCATTATTTTCTTCCTCTTTTTTCTTCTCCCTCCTCCTCCTCATTCTTTATCCTCTTTCTACTTCTCCTCCCCCCTTCTTTATCCTCTATTTTTATCCTCCTTTCTTCTCTCTTTCCTGTTTCATTTTCCTTTTTATTCTCCTCCCTCCTCCTCCCTCATTCTCCTCTTACTTCCTTCTTGTTCTCGCTCATTATCTTTTTCTTCTTGACATTGTGTTTTGAAATATTATTACTGAAGATGTATCATGCATATTTTGATGCTCTTGTGATATTACCCAAATTTTTGTATGGTGTATCTTTAAACCCTAACCTAATTGACCCCTCCCATGGCTACATTTAAAATAACGTGATTGTGGAGCCAAAGAGATAGCACAGAGGTAAGGCACTTACTTTGCAAGCGACTAACTTGGAAGGGACGATTCCTGGCATCCCTTAGGGTTCGCCAGCCTTCTAGGGGCGATTTCTGAGTGCAGACCCAGGAGTGACCCTTGAGTACAGCTGGGTGTGGTCCCCAAAACAAAAAATAAATAAAGTTAAATATATAATGTGATTGTAATTTAAATGTTGTAGAACATATCCTTATGAAGGTTTTCATAGTTGGACAATTATTTCATTCATGTATCTACAAAAACTTATTCACACATTGTCCTATACTGGGATTGGGATACTAGGATGAAAGGACTTGTCTTCCTTCTCTAGATAACATTTAGTTCTATCTACACTTTTACCTGATCTTTCTACTTTTTTCCCAACAAACTAATCTTATCACTTGAAAAATAAGCTGCATGTATTCTGTCCCTTGTGTTTTCTACAATATTGTCTTCAAAATGAGACATGGCTTTTTTGTTATTTTCATTAGAAAGTAAATTGCTTGTGATACCTTCGACAGAAATTAAATGGATGCTCAGAATCAGCTTTACTTTATTTTGGAGCTGAGTCTTTGAGAAAGGCAGCCAGTGTGTCAGATTGAGTTTAATTTAAAAAAAAAATAGTACCACTGAACTCTTTAAAAGCTCAGTGGGATGAGTATACAGTGACAGATTTTATAAAAAATTTTACCAGGAAATAATTATCTATTCAGTGTTATTGTTTCAAGTGATTTTAAAAAAAGTGTTGTCTTCTTGCTATTTCAAAGAAAATATGAATATTTTAGAAGTTTGGTATTTGAGTACCTTTCTTTTTTCTTCAACTCACAATATTAAAAAAGAGTGATAGCTGGTTATTTGTGTTAAAAATTAACCGTGCATTTGAAAGCTGTTTTGAGATTTTCTCATTGTGTCATGTTGATGCTAACCTTTTCAAAAGGAATCACTTTTAGGAACTTTGATTATAAAAGAGATACACCAAGATCTCAAAGCAGACATTTAAAGGGAAGGTGAGCAAAATATTTTATTTATCCTACTTACAGCCTTTTTTGAGTATTATGAATTGAATATTATGTACTTTAAGAAGTACAAAATATTTTAAATTGCCATACGGCTGCATATCTATATTCATAATTTCTTACATGAATGGAGTGCCTTATCCACCTGGTTATTTTTGCTTGTTTGTTTTTACGTTTATGACTGACTCTTTTCAAAAGCATATTCAAGTAAATTAAAGCAATCTTTACCATTCCTTTGTCTTACTTTATGATTCTTTGAAGTTATAAAATATGAAAAGGTTATTAGAGATGGAGTTCTTAGTTTGCTCAAAAAGAAAGACAGCAACATCAGCTCACAGAAATTAAATGTTGTCATATTTTGTGTAATCTTGTTTTTTCATTGTTTATTCATTTTTTTGTTTATTATTATTCATGCTAGATCTACTTCAAGACATGACTCGGATATTAGATCTCCACTTTCCTTATTTCTGAGCATCCTGATTGCCAAATTTGTTGGAAAAGTGATGCAAGCTATATTTCTTGGGGACAAAAGCTCCTGCCTAGGTACCCTCCTTTGCTTCTTATATATGTTTGCTTGTGAGTGGTGTGTGAGTGTGGATGTGTGTTCTTTTTTGTGTGTTCTACAAATATATTTTCCTAACTCACCTCTTTAACTTTGCTTTGCTTCCTGTGAGTCATTATCCTCTTTATATTCTGAATTATATAAAACCCAGATTGTTTCATGCACCTTTCCTATTAAAAATCTTCACTGATCCTCTATATAATATATGCATAAAACAATAAAATTATTCAGTTTTCCTAAAGACTTAGGAAGAATAGCAGACACTATAGGTGGTCACTGACTACCTATATTAGGGGACTGAAGCAAATGCTTTTCCACAGAATAGATCTCTGTGTACTTTATACTCTGCATTCTAATATCTTAAGACCTCTTAAAACTATATTTCTAATGTTATTGATTACTGACACGTAGAAATACCTATTGAAACTAATCACCATGCCTAAGTAGTTAACAGATATTTATAAGATTTTATTTTTTCAAGACATGATAGTATCTGAAAATAATTTTTTCTTGTGATTAAGAAGACGCTCAGGGGTTACTACTGTCTATGCACTCAGAAATCGCTCCTGGATTAGGAGACCATATGGGACACTGGGGATCAAACCATTGTCCATCCTAGATCAGCTGCATGCAAGTCAAATTCCCTACTGCTGTGACACCCTAACGAACAAAATCTCCTTTTTTGTTTGTTTGTTTTTTTTATTTTGGGGTCACATCAGGCAGCACTCAGGGGTTACTCCTGGCTCTATGTTCAGAAATTGCTCCTGGCAAGCTCAGGGGACTATATGGGATGCCGGGATTTGAACCACCGTCCTTCTGCATGCAAGGCAATTGTCCTCCATTCTATTTCTCCCTCCTCCCCACCAATCTCATTTTATATCTCCTCAGTCCTAGTTTCGAATTATGAACAGAGCCAATGCATACATTATCTTGACAATAAGTACTATAGCAATCTTACTTGGACATTAAGGCTAAGTTAAAGTTTAATGTTAATGATAGTGATATTTCAAAAGTCCATAAGGATAGTGGGGCCAATTTTAGAAGAACAATATAAATAGATGTTATAACTTCCTAGCCTAGGGAGGACCTCCTTGACCTCTAGAGTAGAAAGATAGAAAGAATAATGGGGTCAGTTGCTAATAACTAACAAGTTAGTTTTTGTAACAAACCTTTACAAAGGTCTAAAATACAAGATTTAGGGAACTTTTATGCTGTTGAACAGAGATTTGGGGAGATTGACACATTTTGAAAAGGCATGAAACCTCCAAATCTTTTCTCCACATTTCCTCTTATCCATTTCTTCATTTTAGCCACTGATTTATGGACTTTACTGTCTGCTATAATAAATCAATAATCTGGTGAGTAACAGGATTTCCTGAATTCTGTGAGTCATTCTGAAAAATAAAATGTAGCAGGGTTTGGTGACCTAGGTCACCATGCAAAGCTTGTTTGTCATGCACTTTTATAATAACTAAGGGGAGTTCTTAGAAGATGAAAGTCTTAGCTGAACCATTGGTTCATTCTCCTGGTATACATTAGAAATAGTAAAAAATTAGAAATTAGTTAAATGGTTAAGCCTAAAGAGAGAATCTAAGAATTGCTTATGCATGTGGAGAAGCCTGATGGAATTGTGTCTGGGTTCCTACTAAAATAATTTCTTCAATGAAAGTTAAAAAATTTAAGAAACTTAGAAATAAAAATAACTAACACAGAAAAATAATTACCTTTGACAAATTGTTAGTAGACTACATATGATTGAGAACAGGTCTCACAACCCAACAAAATACCAATAGTTATATTTTTTCAAATTAGTTTCCTTTCTAAATTTGCTCTCTGATATTTATAACAATTTTATGGCTATATCTTGACTATTTTATATTTTTAATTTTTTAATTTTGAATTATGAGAACAAAAGATGCAAAGAAAGAGAACAAGGTAAAGTTACAGTGGAAGGACAATCACCCATAACATAATTCTCAGCAGAAGTCCCCTTGCTGATATCTTAACTTTGAACTTTCAGCCAAAGAACGTTAAGATAAATAAAACAGAATCCATGTACAATTACTTTGTCCCTCAAGTCCCCAGATTGTAACACATTATAATATTTCTTAACAGCATACAAGAAAATCTAAAGCCATAAAACTTCTGTAACTCCTTAAACATTAGAGGCATAGTATTTTTTACATTTCCATGTACATGCATATTAGCTTAAGTTAACCTCAAATTTTAAGTGGTTTTTTTTTTTTAAAGATTAGAGTCAAAGGAGCATAGTAAAAACGGTGTTAGAGTGGCAATTGTTGTTTGCATAGGCCCACCAAAATATGAGAGGCATGGAAAGGAATAACCTTGGCCTAAATACAAAGAGATCCTACCCCTGAAGTTTCCTGGCATAAGACCAACTCTAGGTTTCAGGCAAGTTATCGTCCAATCCAAGACATTGTCCGTAGTGCCAAAACACTTTTCACACAGTCTCTGTTGTTGGTATCATGTTTCTGTATTAAAGATCCTGAAATCTGCATATCCTACATTGAAGTCATGATGTGGAGCGTCTTCTCGTTTCACCTCACTATTAAAGGGCAATGCAGAAAGCCCTGTCCTGTAAGCAGGTCGTTGTTGTTAAGTCTTTTCAGTGTTAAGGGAAGTCTTTTTTGAGCAGGTCGATGTCTGAGCAGTGGTAGGGTTTTCCATGGTAGAGGATTGCTTCCAGGTGATGTTCTAGACAAACCTCACAATTAAGGGGCCATACAGCAAGCCCTGTCCAGTAAGCAGGCCATTGATCTTGTTAAGTCTTCTCAGTGTTAAGGGAAGTCTCTTTTGAGTAGATCGATGTCAGAGCAGCTGTAGGGTCTTCCCTGGTAAAGGAATGCCTCCAGGTGATGTTATACACAACCTTGGATGTTTTGTAGATGTCTTCTCTAGATCAGGGGTGAATGGAGAATGCCCATTCTATCTTGACTATTTTCTAAAAGATAAGATTAAAGACAAAAATTAGATAATATTATAAAATTTGAGCATAGGTTGCATATTTAGAATATCAGAAACAAAGGACAGTGCTGACATATTTGAGGTTAGTAAAAAAACAAACTTGTCCATTTATCTAAACATTATGAGATGTATTTTGAGTCTTTGGGCTAAATTTGGTAAATGTTCTTATAATCCTCCTTCAAGTAAATGCTTCATTTTATTATATCTGAAGTCAATCAAGTTCAAATATGTAAATATGTAATTCTAGTCATAATTATAGAAAATGTCATTAAAATGTATTTTCTCATATTCTTTTTGTTTGTTTGTTTGTTTGGGCCACACCCATTTGATGCTCGGGGGTTATTCCTGGCTAATCGCTCAGATTAGCTGGTTATTTATTTGGGGCCTTTACCTCTTCTGTTATCTGTAGGTTTTCTGGGTTGGGGGGACCATATGGGATGCCGGGTACGAACTGCGGTCCTTGCTTGGCTAGCGCTTGCAAGGCAGACACCTTATATCTAGCGCCACCTCTTCAGCCCCTAAATTTAAAGGTTTCTTTTTTCTTGTATTCTTTAATGCTATAAATTCAAAAAGAAGAAAAGTAGACTTCCAGTTCAAAAACTCACTTTCATTCTGAATCTCAGTGAAGTTCTTAACAGAGGAAAGTCTTGGCAAGACCTTAGTGGAATTCTCTTTAGTATATAAAAATCCTTTTCCAAACCCTTGTTTACTGAAGGACATAGAAGTTAAACTTGAGCTTATGTCTTAAATTGCTCTCTCTATCTATCATCTATCATCTATCTATCTATCATCTATCTATCTATCTATCTATCTATCTATCTATCTATCTATCTATCATCATCATCATCTATCAATCTATCATCTATATCATCTTTTTAATCTTCCTATCTATCTTCTGCTTACTGACATTTTAGCTTATTTATTGATAAATTAAATAAGCAGGATATATATATATACATATATATATATATATAGAGAGAGAGAGAGAGAGAAATTTAAAATAAGAACTGATCAACCAAGTTCTCTCCCAAAAACTATGGCTATCTCCCTTATAATATGGTTGTATATAGGAGGATAAATAAATACTTTTGAAAGGCTTGAGTTAGAGCCTTTCACTTCCTACTATTCCTAATTTAGTAAGTAATTTCTTATTTGCATATAAAATTAAGCTGTTGATAAAATGCTAAATATATAATTATATAATAAGAGTAAGATATCACCCCAAACTAAAAGAATTTCTCATTAAAATAACTGAACAAAATACAATGTGTTTATGTAATTTAATAAATATTTGTGTGCAGTATATCAAACTGATATACTTGATGAGTTTTATTTTATTTTTTTTTCTTTTAGTTTTTGGGTTACACCCAGCAGCACTCAGGGGTTACTCCTGGCTCTACACTCAGAAATCGCTCCTGGTAGGCTTGGGAGACCATATGGGATGCAGGAATTTGAACCACGGTCCTTCTGTATGCAAGGCAAACGCTCTACCTCCACACTATCTTTCCGGCCCTTTATTTAATTATTTTATAAAAATTGAGAACTACGTATGTGTTTTAAAGATTTTAAGATAAATTCCAATTCAATTACAATGATTAAATAAATATTTTTGTTTGTTTTTGTTTTTGGACCACACCCGGTGACCTACAGGGGTTACTCCTGGCTCTTCACTCAGAAATCTCTCCTGGCTTGGGGGACCATATGGGACGCCAGGGAATTGAACTGCAGTCAGTCCTAGGCTAGGGTGGCTAGGCCTTATCATTTGCGACACCACTCTGGAAATAAATCATTTTTTATTAGAGATCTCATGCAGCATAAGTTCTTATTTCTAGATATATATTTTTAATTTTATGCTTTCAACATTAACCTAAAATATGTCAAGACTATGACTATAAAGGGCAGAAGGGCAGTTGTTTTCAGTCAAATAAATTTCAATAGAACTTTGAAAAGGGCACTGTGCATATTTTGATATAGTCAATGACTATGAGGAGGGAAAGTTCAAAATTTCTTGATATAATTTTTATTTTTATAAAACATAGATTTTTGTGAATGTTAATTTTATGTACCAATTTCAAATCTGATTTTTTACTCAAACGTAAGCATCTCTTCTTAGCTCATTCCAGTTAGGCTGTCAATGAAATATAAAAATCTCTCAACATAGCTCAATTAATTCTAGCCTGTCAATTTATACAAAGATCCCCCCACCCAATCTCCCTATGAAGATGCCACCTTCAGATTCCTCCAATCCAAATTTATGTCATTATCCCTTTTCAATATACCAAACTGAACAGACAATTTAGTTTTCCACTTACATTAATTTCAGAGGACGGTTAATCTTCTAGAAAAGAAACTTGTTGGCATTCTCCCTCCCAGCATTTAATGTTCTAACCATTCATTTCATCCAAAGAATTTTCTCATTGAGTTTAGTTTAATCTGTTAATATTCTAGACCAGCAGTAGCCACATGGGATAAAGAATTTCAGATAAGTGAGATACTGTGTATTCTACTGTGAACTTTTTCCTGTCATCAGAGCCCAGGAGGAATGCTGACCAAAGAAACACTTTGCTTGGTAGGTGGTTCCATTAGCGAGAACTAGAGCGAATCAAAAGCCACACTCTACTGATGGCAGGCCCAGCCAGCTGCTGCCTTAGAGAAATTGCTGAAAAATTCTAAGACTGTGTGAGCAAATTAATTTGCATGAAAATCAGCTTTGAATAAGAGACTGGTTCTAACTACCTTTGAAATCATTGTCAGGTCTAAAATCTGGGACACATTTATAAACAGTTTTACTACAGAAATCAGTTATGTGATGGTTACTAATATAAAAAGTTAATCCTGGGCGATCTAAGAGTAATACTAAGAAAAGATGGTATTAGATGGTTACAAAGGTCACAGTGAGATGGGTAGTTTCCTAATTCAATTTTTCTTTTCCTGTATTTTTCATTTTGCTGGCCAATTTCTAGAGTTGAACATTTGACACATGTGAAGTGACAAGCATAAAGACTGGATTCTTGAAAGCATATCATAAAATAAAAAGATTATATTTATCTTTGAATCAAATCAACTCCTTTTATCTTCTCTGTAATGTGTATGAAGTCTCTGAAGACATACCTTCCCTCTTAAAAACCATATGTGGAAAAAGTTATTGTTGAGCCCCCTCAAAAAATTAATCAACAAAAGTATCTCTGTGTGGCCATCTCAGTGCTTATATTTCTCACTGTCTTTGGTTATCCATATGACATTAAAAAGCAGTGTATTTTAAATCAGTACTTCTCTCTTTACTGTCACTATTGCACAAATAGATCTATATAGTCACCAAAGTTTGCTAATAAGAAAATTTGGTCCAAAACCATGTAGTTGTTGGATGGCAAAGAGATGGCAAATCTTTAAGAATGTGAGAAACTGTCTTTCTTGTGATCATCGTATACTATAGATAAACTTGAGGATAAAGATAGATGAGAAAAAACTAACCTAACTAAATTTCTACTTTTTAGGGTCTAAGGAATTGCAATCTTCATGGTTTATGTTTTAAATTTAAAGTCTATGACATCTGATATCTATTTATCTAGAGTATGAGTCTAGAATACTCAGGATTTTGAGATCCCAGAATGCACCTGAAGATCATAAATTACTTAGATCAAAACATTTTAATTCCATAAAAAAATTGAAAATAGCAAGAAAAAAACAAAGTTATATGATTTCACGTTGATCAACAAAGGCCAAATTCAGTACTTTGGGACACAAATTATAGAATCTGTCATTAAAAGTTCAATCTCTTTTTAAAGCAATAACCATTAGAAAGAGGGAATTGTCTAATTTTCTACAAAGTAAAGTAATTATCTCAAAAATTAAAATTCTTCTACTTTTTTCTTAATCTAATTGAGAACCTTATGGTGAAATAAAGCATAACAGGAGCAATTTTAAACTTAAAGATCCGGTCTACGTCATTGTTGTTATATATTACTTATGTATCTTTAGAATTTTTTTTTCAGTTTTCCCATATGATAAAAGGAAGAAATATTACTCTCAGCTCTAACTCTAAGCTTCAATTTCAGATAATAAGAGATAATATTTGTACCTACTATTTAATTTTACTGAATTTTGTGAATATAATTATATAAAATACATAATTTTATTCCTGGAGAATGTCTTTCAAAATTAATATGTAGCCACACTTGAATAGATTGTGATGGGAATAATACTCTGATAAAGAGAGGGAGTAGCTGATAAACATGTACAAAGATGTAATAAAAGTTAAAGAACTTTTTTTTTTTGGTTTTTCGGCCACACCCATTCGATGATCTGGGGTTACTCCTGGCTAAGCGCTCAGAAATTGCCCCTGGCTTGGGAGGACCATATGGGACGCTGGGGGATCGAACCGTGGTCTCTCCTTGGCTAGCGCTTGCAAGGCAGACACTTTATATCTAGCGCCACATTAAAGAAATTTTTTAATGTCATTCAATAATTGCATTTTCTTATAGTTTGTAGTACCTTCATTGGTAGAACAGATAAGATCATATTTATTTGGTACACATATTATGCCCATGAATATGGCCATTGATTGCTTTAATAGGTAGTCCAGAATTCAGATGACACTGCAAGTCAAATAATGTTCACTTCAAATTTTTCATCCATATCCAGTGATAAATATGGTCCTTCTAAAAAATTAAGAAAATTTTTGTGGGCTTTTGTTCTTAGTATATTTCTTCACCAATCTTCTTTTTCAAAAAGTTCCTTTATTCTGTGCCATTTTGAACCAAAAATAAAAGTTGATTAGTTTCCATCAGTAACTCTATGAATGAAAAGAGATCGTTTACTGATGTGTCTGAAAATGAATCTGGGAAGAGGCTCATCAAAACCATAAAGCAGCTCTACAAATTTGTTTTTTAGGCACTGTTATTGAATGTTTTAAAGTTTAGCTACTCAGTGCCCATGATGTGAAGCCCAAATAGATGCAGTTTTGTATTACATATATTTTGTTTTATTTCTATTTTATTTTCAAAGTTTTTGCATTACTTTTCTTTCAGGACTATAGTGTTTCCCCTAATATTTTTTTTTTTTTTTTTTTTTTTTTTTTTCAGTATTTGATCTTTATTAACATAAGAAATGTTATATTCGTGTGCTGACAAACTGACAAATTTTGTTTCTGTTCTCAGAAATTTATAATCAACATCATAGTTAATATTCACCTAGTGTTTCATCAACTATGTACTACAAGAGGGCATACATTCAATATACTTAATTGAGAAATCACTATGACTTGGACCAAAAATTGGATATGATATTGCTAGTGGTAGAAATTTATTATTTTATCCAAATTATGAAAAATGGTGACTTTTCTCTCATACATTTTGTGTGTGGCAAAACTATTTGGCTATTTGTCATAATATTTTTTACTGCCTAATGTTTCTTGTATTTTCTCACCTTATAGGAATTTCATGTTGAAACATCAAAATAATTAAATGTTAAGTAAAACCTGAGTAAAATGTAATAAAAATAACAGTGAAATATAGTAATGCATCCCTTCAACTATATAAATATAAATAAAATGATGAGGCTGAAAGTTTAATTTTGTTTATAAATTCTTTTTTTTTTTTTTTTTTTTTTTTTTTTTTTTTTTTCTGTTTTAGTGGGTTTTTATTTTTTATTTTTTATCTTTATTTAAACACCGTGATTACAAACATGATTATAGTTGTATGATTACAGTCATGTAAAGAGCACCCCCCCTTCACCGGTGTAACATTCCCACCACCAATTTCCCAGATCTCCCTCCTCCCCACCCCCCTACACCTGTACTCGAGACAGGCTTTCTACTTCCCTCATTCATTCACATTTTATGATAGTTTTCAGTGTAGTCATCTCTGCAACTGCACTCATCACTCTATGTGATGAGCTGCATGTCCTGAGCTGCACCTACCAGCCCTCATCTCTCTTGTCTCTGAGATATTGTTAAAAATGTCCTTCATTTTTCTTAAAGCCCATAGATGAGTGAAACCATTCTGCGTCTTTCTCTCTCCCTCTGACTTACTTCACTCAGCATAATAGATTCCATGTACATCCATGTATTGGAAAATTTCATGACTTCATCTCTCCTGATGGCTGCATAGTATTCCATTGTGTATATGTACCACAGTTTCTTCAGCCACTCATCTGTTGAAGGGCATCTTGGTTGTTTCCAGAGTCTGGCTATTGTAAATAGCGCTGCAATGAATATAGGAGTAAGGAAGGGTTTTTTGTATTGTATTTTTGTGTTTCTTGGGTATATTCCTAGGAGTGGTATAGCTGGATCGTATGGAAGCTCAATTTCCAGTTTGTGAAGGAATCTCCATATCGCTTTCCATAAAGGTTGTACTAGACGGCATTCCCACCAGCAGTGAAAAAGAGTTCCTTTCTCTCCACATCCCCGCCAGCACTGCTTGTTTTCCTTTCTTGTGATGTGTGCCAATCTCAGTGGCGTGAGGTGGTACCTCATAGTAGTTTTGATTTGCATCTCCCTGACGATTAGTGATGTTGAACATCTTTTCATGTGCCTTTTGGCCATTTGCCTTTCTTCTTTTTCAAAGTGTCTGTTCATTTCTTCTCCCCATTTTTTGATGGGGTTAGTTGTTTTTTTCTTGTATAGTTCTGTCAGTACCTTGTAAATTTTGGATATTAGCCCTTTATCTGATGTGTATTGGGTGAATAATTTCTCCCACTCAGTGGGTGGCCTTTGTATTCTGGGCGCTATTTCCTTTGAGATGCAGAAGCTTTTCAGCTTAATATAGTCCCATCTGTTTATCTCTGCTTCCACTTGCTTGGAAAGTGCTGTCTCCTCCTTAAAGATGCCTTTAGTCTCAATGTCCTGGAGTGTTTCACCTACATGTTGTTCTATATACCTTATAGTTTCAGTTCTGATATCAAGGTCTTTAATCCATTTGGATTTTACCTTTGTATATGGTGTTAGCTGGGGGTCTGAGTTCGCTTTTTTGCAAGTGGTTAACCAGTTGTGCCAACACCACTTGTTGAATAGGCTTTCCCTGCTCCATTTAGGATTTTTTGCTCCTTTATCAAAAAACAAGGTGGTTATATGTCTGAGGAACCTTCTCTGAGTACTCAAGCCTATTCCACTGATCTGAGGGTCTGTTTTTATTCCAATACCATGCTGTTTTTATAACTGTTGCTTTGTAATACAACTTAAAATTGGGGAAAGTAATGCCTCCCATATTCCTTTTCCCAAGGAGTGCTTTAGCTATTCGAGGTTGTTTGTTGTTCCAGATGAATTTCAGAAGTATTTGATCCACTTCTTTGAAAAATGTCATGGGTATCTTTAGAGGAATCGCGTTAATTCTGTACAATGCTTTTGGAAGTATTGCCATTTTAATGATAATGACTTTGGAAGCCAGGAGAAACAATAATAGATCAGCTATTTTTAATGTTTCTATAAATGTGGTGATGCCTATAGGTCAAAATAAATATTTTAAAAAGAAAAGTGATTAATTGTGATTTATAATAATTTTGCTATCACCCTTGTCTTAACAGATATATTTTATTTAAATATTTATTAAAATATTTCTTATGAGGTACTTGGTGTGGTGGATTCATTTGGCTACATGATCTCTTGAATTTGGATAAAACTTAAATGTTTACAGAGGACAACAACAAAGGATGCCCACGTGAAAAATATATGTGTTATGCATTATCTAACGTACCAACTTGTAATGTCTAAATTTTTGGACTGTAGAACTTCTTATTGTGGTTAGAGAAAGGCACTCAAATCCCAAACTGATGCCCATAATCTTAAAAAATATAAAATATAAATCATATGAAATATGAATCATATGAAATATGATTTCTATTTGTCATTTTCTCTGTCTATGATTTCTTTGGCCCTATGTTACATTCTAGATCTTTGTCAGAAAACTCTGGATTCCCTTGAAGGCCTTCACTGAGGGCCCCCAAAACTCTCTCAAATTCTGAAGTTTTCACAAGTAGGTGCTTCATGACACATCCTGCTGAAACACATTGCATTTTTACTGATCTACTTTTTGGTGAATACAACTTTTTCACTTTATCTCTAGAAAGTTATATTTTCATAATGTATATAGCATAGGCAGAAAAGTATAGATATGACATCTCTACTACCTCAGAAAAGAAAAACATATATATAGTCTCTAGTAACAGTCAGAAAATCACAAATATATATTTTGAAATGGAGAAATAAAGAAAGAATTTGGGAAGGACAATATAGAAGAAAATAGACCAAAAGAACAAAGTAGAAACAGGAAGACATATAATGAGGAAGAAGAGAGTGGTAAGTAAAAGTCAGGCATACCCCAGAATTCCAAAACTTAGCACCACTTTTAATCTCTTTTAATAGATGTATGTCCAAAATATGGAAAAGTTTAGTAAGAAATAAAATATTTAACTTGGCTCAGGCCTCAGAAGAATGAGCATTGCCTATACACCCCTGAACCATGGATGGCATCTATGGAAACAACCACAATATTTTATAACATTACCAGGAAGAAAATCTCTACCAGGGAAGACCCTACCACTTCTCTGGCATTGACTTACTCCAAAAAGTGCTCTCTTAACTCCCAGACGACTTATCAACAGCAACAATCTGCTTTCAGGGCAGGTGCCTTCTCATCTAATGGTGAAGTGAAACTAGAGGACGCTCCACAATGTGCGAAAAAGTTTCGCAGGGACCACGGAGAATGACTCAGGGGTTGGGCAGCCTGGTATGTCTGAAGCCCAGAGTCAGTCTTATGCCAGAAAACTTCAGGGGTGAAGCCTCCTTGTAATTAGGCCAAGTCTTTTTTTTTTTCATTTTCCCATATTTTGCTGGGCCTATGAAAACAATGGCGATTGCCACTTTCACACCGTTACTACTGATTTTTTTTAACACTTAACCTTTAAGAAAGAAAGAAACAAAAACAGCTCACTAAACTTAAAAAAAGAAAGAAATGCATATTATTACTTGTAGATCCTGTCCTTAAAAAAATTAATCCAAGTTACTATTTTATTTACTAATTTATACTCCTAGATAATTAAAACTATGACATCAAATTAAATCCTCTTATCAAAATAAAAAGGAAATAAAATAAAACAAAAAAGAAATAAAATAAAACTAAATATTTTAA
Organism: Suncus etruscus; assembly: GCF_024139225.1. Classification (NCBI taxonomy): domain Eukaryota; kingdom Metazoa; phylum Chordata; class Mammalia; order Eulipotyphla; family Soricidae; genus Suncus; species Suncus etruscus. The sequence continues at coordinate 30,163,027 of NC_064850.1, read as the reverse complement.
AAGAAAAATAATTCATACACATTGGGCGATTATTATTTAGCAGTTTTTCAATCTTTTTCCAACCAGAGTCTTCTCCTGAACTTCTTAATATAACCCTTCCTCCGTGTTTTACTGGTTGATTCCCCCATGTTATTGGGTGTCAAAGTCACGATTTTTGATGTTTTCATCTTTAGTAATCTTGGAATATCCTCTCATTCCTGTTATCAGGAAGGAAACTCAAATAAATATTTAATAAGTTTCTTGGATGTATTATAAAAATGCAATACAAAAAAAAAACGCTTTTGCTTAAAATATGGCCCCTATTCAGGCAATAAAAGATTCTTAGAACTTTTGCAGATGAAATCATGTTCTATTGCTGGCACTGGGCACCTACTTCCCCTATTTTTTCTCTAAAGCTCCTGTCATGGAAACTTAGCAATTAAAAATGTTCAAATAGGAGCCAGGGTGATAGTATAGAGGGTAAGGTGTCAAGGTCATTAAACTTAGTTCCATCCCCAGCATTCATTATGGCCTTATGATTCCCAGAGTACTACCAGGAGTAGAATCTAAGGCACGAAGAGCCAGGAATAACTCCTGAGCAGCACTGAGTGTGCCTCAAAAACAAATAAAGAAAAAAATATAAAATAAAACTAATGTGTAAATAAGATAAATAACCAAAGTAACGGTCCAATCAATATTTGGCCATTTCTTGAGTGTGATGTTAGTGCATTAGAATTAATAATGTGCATACATGAATACAAATTTTCCAAGTTGCTAGTTTTTAAATAATATAATTTATTTGCCTTTTTCCTTCATATTCTTCCAATTAGTATGAAATTAAATACACAGATTAAGTTTACATAAACTTTTAGAGACAGTAGTATTTGTACTAGTATTATGTACATAGTAACATACCTTATGTAACTTGTTTTATGACTCAGGCTTATTTTTAATATAACACATTCCTATCATACAGATGCCAGAAAAAGAAATTGAATTAGATTTGGTTATATTCTTTGTCATAATAAATAGACTTTATGTCCAGATTTTAGCACATGTTTACTGTGGTGACCTTAGGCAAGTTAAATATATATGACTCATAGGTTTCTCTTTTTTAGTTCATGTTTTTGTTTTATAACCACAAGACTTAGTTCTGACTCTATTCAGGGATCACTTGTGGTAGTGCTTGGATCCCACATGTGTGGTGCTGGCAATTGAACTTGTTGCATGCAAGGCCATACTTGCATGTATTCTCTCTCCAGTCTGTTATTTAAGCTACAATTACAATATCATATTTACCCTTATGCCTTCTTTGAAGCACATTTAAATGGAATTGAGAGTTGTCAAATGTTTGTGGATAACAATTTATGCATAAAAGTATACTGATGATCAAATTGACAACATAAATTTGTCTTTATTTTTCTTAAATGCTTAGTTACTTAGAATCAAGTATTTAATGATTTATCTGCATACTACAGTCATTTTAAAATGCGTAATCTGTACTCTATAATAATTTATTGTTTTAGGAAGCCAGAAGGCAATTGAGGGTGTGTGTGTGTGTGTGTGTGTGTGTGTGTGTGTGTGTGTGTGTGTGTGTGTGCCTGTGTGTCTGTGTGTGTGTGTTTTAGAATCATTTGAATTTTAAAAGAAAATCTGAATGTAATAGGCTTTAATAGGCTTCGATATTTTTGGTTTTGAGACCCCAAATGTTGGTGATCAAGAATTACTCCTTTTTTTTGTTTGTTTTTGTTTTTTTTCGGCCACACCCATTTGATACTTAAGGGTTACTCCTGGCTAAGCGCTCAGAAACTGCCCCTGGCTTGGGGGGACCATATGGGATGCCAGGGAATTGAACCATGGTCCTTCCTTGGCTAGCACTTGCAAGGCAGACACCATACTTCTAGCGCCACCTCACCGGCCCCAAGAATTACTCCTAAGGGCCAGAGAGATAGCATGCAGGTAAGGTGTTTGCCTTTCATGCAGAAGGTTGGTGGTTCAAATCCTGTCATCCCATATGGTCCCCTGTGCCTCCCAGGGGCGATTTCTGAGCTCCGAACCAGGAGTAACCCCTGAAAGTGGCCGGGTGTGACCCACCCCAAAAAAAACAAAACCAACCAAACAAACAACAACAACAAAACATAATTACTCCTGAAAAATCTGCTTATTTGCCTCTTCTGGCAGTGTTCAGGAGACAGTACTTGTATGGATAATTTGAATTAGATTATTTACATTCAAAGAAAATGTCTTAACTCCTATACTAATTCCCAGACCTCTGAATGTTGTAATTTGTAATTTTATTATTAACATATCTAATAATATATTGGTTTCAGTACTACCCAAACAAGCTAAAATAAAGTTAATAATGGATGTGAGATTGATTATGCTAAGGACATGTCAAAAATTCTTTTTTACTAACTAATGGGTCATCAAGTCCATCTATGATCATAATGAATAATTTTGCTCTCATTATTGTACTTGAAGAAGATCTTTGGTTCATGATTTGATGTATTGGTAGAGCTCATGGCTTGCATTTGTGAAGGCCTCAGTTCAGCCCCCAACACATCAAAAACAAGCACACACACAAATAATAATAATAATAATAATAATAATAATAATAATAATAATAATAATATCATAAAAAATTCCACAACACATTTTGGGCTGGAGAGATAGCATTTCTGTGAGAGATAACTAGTCAAAACTGAGTATGACCAAAAAAATTGCTTCCAAAGCTTCTAAAATTTTTTTAAAGTCTTTTTTCTTTTTTGAAAAAAACAAATAATTAGATGCTTTCTTTCTTTTTTTTTTTTTTTCTCCAGGGGAGATCGCGAACACAGTCCCCTAGATCCACAAATTATGCAGTCGAGTTTCCCATATTAGGGGAAATCGCAGGGGACAGCATATCCGCAGTGCAATGGATAAGCTTCACCCTGGGAAAACCACCTTTGTGATCATGGTATCTCCCCTGCGCAGTGGCAGTATCGTAGCCAATGAGTTTTATCCGAGGCGCGATTATTGCTAATTGAAAACTTTTCCCAATGCCCCGCCGTGACGACTTGAAATTAGATGCTTTCTAACATAGCACAATTCAGGTAGTATAAAAATTCACTACATTGGATCTGTTTTCTTACCAAATTTAAACCAGCCACTCGTGCATCTCAGCAGGATAGATCAGGTCAAGATTGGCTGGCCTTCCTTCTTTCCCTATATCCTTCAACATTTTCCCTCGCCTACACTCCTTCATCTGTAGTGAGTTGAAAACAAAGGTTAATTTAGAAATGCCAACTACATACTATTTGTCTACCAAAGTCAAACACTGAATGAAACACACTTGTACAAACAATAGTGGCCTTTTCCTTGTGCAGTATAGGATGTGGTCAATCATTTGGCAATTCAATTTTGGCACACTATGAAATATTTATTTGTTAAGTCCAGCACTGGTGCTGCAAAAGCTAGGAGGAAATTTATTTTCCCTTTACAGGAAACTATTAAATTTACAAGATCTAATGTTTATTTCACAGTCAAACTCATAGTATTGTATTGATAAATATTTAATGGCATTGAGCTTAGTGGTTATTGCCTTGTTCATTTCATTTAAATGATGTTTTATTACTCTAAAAGTGTAGTGTGGTCCATTGAGGGAAGAGAAAAGGGGAGAAAAATCATTCCAACTAGAAATGACACAGAACTCAATTTCAATTTGGAGTTAAGAGAGAAGAAGAAACAACCAACCAAATATTTTTTGAGGTCCAGACAGATTATGGTTTTTAACAAAGTTTCCATTCAGGGAAAAAAGCATCTGGAAAACTCTATGAAAATGTTAGAACTGTTTAAGCTGAAAGACTTTTAGAATACCACAGATTCTAAATTATTTTAAAAGCTATAGAGAGTAGATGATATAAATTCTGACCTTTCTAAGAATGACATTGCTTGATTTCATTCATTGGGAGATAGAAAGGATAGAAGGGAAAACAGATGCCAAATGAGAAACAATTTCTGTAATTGGGAATATTGGTATTTGGGTAAATGAATAAAATAAGGGAAGTGCAATCTCAGAATGAAAAGGGACATTATGATTGAGTTTATAAAGGAGATTGAGCATATAAATTAAAAAAAATGCATCCCATCGTAAAATAAAAACAGATTTTGCTTATGCAGCTGATGGCATTATAGTTCAATACAGTAGTTTTTATATTTTAGCATACGAGGATCCATTGAAATGCCAAGGAGGCTTTTAGACTCCCAAATAAAGTTAATGAACTGTCAGTATTTGAGGAAATGAAAAAAAAAAAACTATTGTATACTTACTGACACTTTAAAGCATTTAATAAACAAGACAGACATTGATGCTTTTCTATAAGCAAACAACTAAAAATAAAAAAAGTGATTACATATACACAAAATGAGATTAAACAGACATGCCAGATAGCTGACCAAAATGCAAATCTTATAAAGGGCACTAAAATACCACTAAAATAAATTAAAATAGTTTACTGTGAACCTTAAAATGTTTTTAAGGTTAAAACTGACTTGCTATTTTTCAGTTGAGGTTGGTTGAACACTTCTCTGATGTCAGGAATTAACACCACATATGGAAATCTGAAAGTTCATGTCAAGGGTTCCAAGTTACACTGACACAAAATAGGTACTTAGCAGTGGAAAAATCAAACAAGCAAAGACAAACAACAGAGACCAGAAACGATCTATAAGTCATTTGTAATTCAAGGTTTTCTAGGTATCTTCACATAACATATACACAAAGATCCATACAATAAAACATATGCATGTTAAATATAGTTATGATTTTAACTAGAGTACATTGTTTACATACAGATTCAAATAACTTCTTATATTTCACTCTTCTGATAGTATTCTAGTCTATAGATAAAGATATAACTGGATTTGCTAATAGGTTTTCAGGAATGAATGACCTAGATCAATCTTTCACAATTTATTCAGACCACCCATCTTGGTCTTGTTAAAACTTTTCTAGGTCCATTTGTCATGAGACCTAGTTATGCCCCGGTATTTTGACTTAGAGTCTTAACTGCACTGAATTGACTTCTTGCAATAAATCATTTTCTTCAGTGTTAGCTTGAGTGAACCTTAACCTTGGTCCAAGAGCTAATCCAGGTCTTAACTATTCAATCTATTTGCTCCACCAAACACACAGTAAGTACTCTAGGATACTGCAAATGTAAATTTATTTTCATGCCTATTCACACATATATTATGGTTAATCCTCAAATTTGATTTAGTGTATCAGTTTCCTCTAATAGTTACAAGAATCACTCCTAACCACTTCATATATTATTCTCAGATGTTAATTTAGATTTTATATAAATTATAATCATTATTATTCTTCAAATTATATGGATTCCCCTGTCTTTTAGTCATTGTCACAAAGGTAAAATTATTCAGCAATATAGTGGAACAAGGGTGGAAATAGTTATGGTGAGATTAGAAAGAGCATAGCTACAGAAAAAATTTCAAAGAATATATCCAGGAACGTAGAAAACCTCTTAAATATTCTACCCTAAAATAAATTTCCTACCACATGTAGTACCTTTCCCTTCCCTCTTCTTCCCTATCTTAACCTCTCCTCAACTCCATACCTCTCCTCTTCCATTTCTTCCTTTGTTCAAGTAAAATGTCTTTTGATTTCAACCACTTTAGCTTTGGTCTTTGGCTTTTACAATTGACTTCTTGAAAATATAAAAATGAGTATGTTATATCAACATTGATACTTTCATAGCTAGATGTTGTATAGGTAAAAAATAATTGATATCAAATTAAAAATCCAGTCAGGGTAGTGAATTCAAAGGAATTTATGAAGATGAAAATTTAATGACATATAAATAATTTATCTATGTCCTTTCAATAAGTATCACTATAATTTATAGTTTCTAAAAAATAGAACTCAATTAAAATATAAATTATATACATTGTAATTGGAGTGTCAAATAGAAAACAATGCATTTCTATAGAAATAAAAAAAACCAGGGTTGAACCAATAGTACAGCTGGTAGGGCATTTTCCTTGCATGTTGCCAACCCAGGTTCAATCCACTGCATCCCATATGGTTCCCCAACCCTGCCAGGAGCATAGAGCCAGGAGTAACCCCGATCACCACCAACTGTGGCTCCCCAAAAAAAAAGTTTTTTAAAAAGAAATTAATAAACAGATCAGGAGACATACTCATTTATGAGTTTGCACATTAAAATCAGTATAACAAACAGTTATTACAAAGGAAAATCATGCCAATATGCCATTATATATTGAGGAAGGTGTTTTTTTTTTTTTTTTTTGCCTTTTTGGTTCACACCTGATGGTGCTCAAAGTTATTCCTGGCTCTGCATTTCTGGCAGGCTTGGGGGACCATGTGGATGCCAGGGACTGAACCCAGTTTGGCTGCATGCAAGACAAGCATCCAATCAACTGTATTTTGGCTGTGTCCCCAAGTTTGGGGTTTTTAACACAATTGTAAAGTTAAACCATGATTATAGTACATTTATAAAAATAAAAATAATATATTAAAATATTTTAATCATATTTCTTTTTTTTTATTTAAACACCTTGATTACATACATGATTGTGTTTTAGTTTCAGTCATGTAAAGAACGCCACCCATCACCAGTGCAACATTCCCACCACCAATGTCCCAAGTCTCCCTCCTCCCCACCTAACCCCTGCCTGTACTCTAAACAGGCTCTCCATTTCCCTCATACATTCTCATTATTAGGAAAGTTCAGAATGTAGTTATTTCTCTAGTTAAACACATCACTCTTTGTGGTGAGCTTCCTGTGGTGAGCTGGAACTTCCAGCTCTTTTCTCTTTTGTATCTAAAAATTATTATTGCAAGAATGTCTTTCATTTTTCTTAAAACCCATAGATGAGTGAGATCATTCTGTGTTTTTCTCTCTCTCTCTGACTTATTTCACTCAGCATAATAGATTCCGTGTACATCCATGTATAGGAAAATTTCATGACTTCATCACTCCTGACAGCTACATAATATTCCATTGTGTATATGTACCACAGTTTCTTTAGCCATTCATCTGTTGAAGGGCATCTTGGTTGTTTCCAGAGTCTTGCTATGGTAAATAGTGCTGCAATGAATATGGGTGTAAGGAAGGGGTTTTTGTACTGTATTTTTGTGTTCTTAGGGTATATTCCTAGGAGTAGTATAGCTGGATCATATGGGAGCTCGATTTCAAGTTTTTGGAGGAATCTCCATATCGCTTTCCATAAAGGTTGAACTAGACGGCATTCCCACCAGCAGTGGATAAGAGTTCCTTTCTCTCCACATACCCGCCAACACTGTTTATTTTCATTCTTTGTGATGTGTGCCATTCTCTGTGGTGTGAGGTGGTATATCATCGTTGTTTTGATTTGCATCTCCCTGATGATTAGTGATGTGGAGCACTTTTTCATGTGTCTTTTGGCCATTTGTATTTCTTTTTTGTCAAAGTGTCTGTTCATTTCTTCTCCCCATTTTTTGATGGGATTAGATGTTTTTTTCTTGTAAAGTTCTGTCAGTGCCTTGTATATTTTGGAGATTAGCCCCTTATCTGATGGGTATTGGGTGAATAGTTTCTCCCACTCAGTGGGTGGCTCCTGTATCCTGGGCACTATTTCCTTTGAGGTGTAGAAGCTTCTCAGCTTAATATATTCCCATCTGTTAATCTCTGCTTTCACTTGCTTGGAGAGTGCAGTTTCCTCCTTGAAGATGCCTGTAATGTCCTGGAGTGTCTTGCCTATGTGCTGCTCTATATATCTTATGGTTTTGGGGCTGATATCGAGGTCTTTAATCCATTTGGATTTTACCTTCGTACATGATGATAGCTGGGGGTCTAAGTTCAATATTTTGCAAGCAGCTATCCAATTGTGCCAACACCACTTGTTGAAGAGGCTTTCCCTGCTCCATTTAGGGTTTCCTGCTCCTTTATCAAAAATTAGTTGATTGTATGTCTGGGGAAAATTTTCTGAGTATTCAAGCCTATTCCACTGATCTGAGGGCCTGTCCTTATTCCAATACCATGCTGTTTTGATAACTATTGCTTTGTAGTACAGTTTAAAGTTGGGGAAAGTAATTCCTCCCATATTCTTTTTCCCAATGATTGCTTTGGCTATTCGAGGGTGTTTATTGTTCCAAATGAATTTCAAAAGTGTCTGATCCACTTCTTTGAAGAAAGTCATGGGTATCTTTAGAGGGATAGCATTAAATCTGTATAATGCCTTGGGGAGTATTGCCATTTTGATGATGTTAATCCTGCCAATCCACGAGCAGGGTATGCATTTCCATTTCCGCGTGTCCTCTCTTATTTCTTGGAGCAGAGTTTTATAGTTCCCTCTGTATAGGTCCTTCACATTTTTAGTCAAGTTGATTCCAAGATATTTGAGTTTGTGTGGCACTATTGTGAATGGGGTTGTTTTCTTAATGTCCATTTCTTCCTTATTACTGTTGGTGTATAGAAAGGCCATTGATTTTTGTGTGTTAATTTTGTAGCCTGCCACCTTGCTATATGAGTCTATTGTTTCTAGAAGCTTTTTGGTAGTCTTTAGGGTTTTCTTAGTAGAGTATCATGTAATCTGCAAACAGTGAGAGCTTGACTTCTTCCTTTCCTATCTGGATTCCCTTGATATCTTTTTCTTGCCTAATCGCTATAGCAAGTACTTCCAGTGCTATGTTGAATAGGAGTGGTGAGAGAGGACAGCCTTGTCTTGTACCAGAATTTAGAGGGAAGGCTTTTAGTTTTTCTCCATTGAGGATAATATTTGCCGTTGGCTTGTGGTAGATGGCTTCAACTAGATTGAGAAAGGTTCCTTCCATTCCCATCTTGCTGAGAGTTTTGATCAAGAATGGGTGTTGGACCTTATCAAATGCTTTCTCTGCATCTATTGATATGATCATGTGGTTTTTATTTTTCTTGTTATTGATGTTGTGTATGATGTTGATAGATTTACGGATGTTAAACCAGCCTTGCATTCCTGGGATGAAACCTACTTGATCATAGTGGATGATCTTCTTAATGAGGCATTGAATCCTATTTGCCAGGATTTTGTTGAGGATCTTTGCATCTGCATTCATCAGCAATATTGGTCTGTAATTTTCTTTTTTTGTAGCATCTCTGTCTGGTTTAGGTATCAAGGTGATGTTGGCTTCATAAAAGCTATTTGGAAGTGTTTCCGTTTGTTCAATTTCATGAAAGAGTCTTGCCAGGATTGGTAGTAGTTCCTCTTGGAAAGTTTGAAAGAATTCATTAGTGAATCCATCTGGGCCTGGGCTTTTGTTTTTCGGCAGACCTTTGATTACCATTCTAATTTCATCTATGGTGATGGGGGTGTTTAGATATGCTACATCCTCTTCCTTCAACCGTGGAAGATTATAAGAGTCCAAGAATTTATCCATTTCTCCCAGGTTCTCATTTTTAGTGGCGTAGAGTTTCTCAAAGTAGTTTCTGAATACCCTTTGAATCTCTCTCATATCAGTAGTGATCTCTCCTTTTTCATTCCTAATACGAGTTATCAAGTTTCTCTCTCTCTCTTTCTTTGTTAGGTTTGCCAGTGGTCTATCAATCTTGTTTATTTTTTCAAAGAACCAACTTCTGCTTTCGTTGATCTTTCGGATTGTTTTTTGGGTTTCCACTTCATTGATTTCTGCTCTCAGCTTGGTTATTTCCTTCTGTCTTCCTATTTTTGGGTCTTTTGCTGAGGATTTTCTAGTTCTATTAGCTGTGTCATTAGGCTACTCAGGTAAGCTCCTCCTTCCTTCCTGATGTGTGCTTGCAAAGCTATAAATTTTCCTCTCAGTACTGCTTTTGCTGTGTCCCATAGGTTCTGAGAGTTTGTGTCTTTATTGTCATTTGTTTCCAGGAACCTTTTTATTTCCTCCTTGATTTCATCTCGGACCCACTGGTTATTGAGCATGAGGCTGTTTAACTTCCAGGTGTTAAGGTTTTTCTTCTGAGTCCCTTTGGAGTTCACAAATAATTTCAGAGCCTTGTGGTCAGCAAAGGCAGTCTGCAAAATTTCTATCTTCTTGATCTTAGGGAGGTATGTTTTATGTGCCAGCATGTAGTCTATCCTGGAGAATGTCCCATGTACATTGGAGAAGAATGTGTATCCAGGTTTCTGGGGGTGGAGTGTCCTATATATATCCACTAAGCCTCTTTCTTCCATTTCTCTCCTCAGGTCTAGTATATTCTTGTTGGGTTTCAGTCTGGTTGACCTATCCAGTATTGACAAAGCCGTGTTAAGGTCCCCCACAATTATTGTGTTGTTATTGATATTATTTTTCAGATTTGTCAACAGTTGTATTAAATATTTTGCTGGCCCCTCATTCGGTGCATATATGTTTAGGAGAGTTATTTCTTCCTGCTCTACATACCCCTTGATTAATATAAAATGTCCATCTTTGTCCCTTACAACCTTCCTGAGTATAAAGTTTGCATTATCTGATATTAGTATGGCCACTCCAGCTTTTTTATGAGTGTTGTTTGCTTGGATAATTTTTCTCCAGCCTTTTATTTTGAGTCTATGTTTGTTCTGACTATTCAGGTGCGTTTCTTGTAGGCAGCAGAAGGTTGGATTGAGTTTTTTGATCCATTTAGCCACTCTGTGTCTCTTAACTGGTGCATTTAGTCCATTGACGTTGACAGAAAGAATTGTCCTGGGATTTAACGCCATCTTTATTTCAAAATTTGGTGTGTCTTTTGGGGAGTCTTGTCTTAGATTAGGTCTTTCAGTTTTTCTCTTAAGACTGGTTTTGTGTCTGTGAAGTTTCTGAGATGTTTTTTGTCTGTGAAACCATGTATTCTTCCGTCAAACTGGAAAGTGAGTTTTGCTGGGTATAGTATTCTGGGTGAAGCATTCATTTCATTCAGTCTTGTCACAATATCCCACCACTGCTTTCTGGCATTGAGTGTTTCTGGTGACAGGTCTGCTGTAAATCTCAGGGAAGCTTGCTTGAACGTAATTTCCCCTTTTGATCTTGCTGTTTTCAGAATTCTGTCTCTATCTGTGGGATTTGTCATTGTGACTAGGATTGTGACTTGGGGTGTTTCTTCTGGGGTCTCTTTTGGTTGGTGCTCTTCGAGCATGTAGGATTTGATCACCTATATTCTTTAGCTCTGGAAGTTTCTCTTTAATGATGTTCTTGACCATTGATTCTTCCTGGGAATTGTCTTCCTGGGTCTCTGGGACTCCAATGATTCTTAAGTTGTTTCTGTTGATCTTATCATAGACTTCTATTTTCATCTGTTCCCATTCTTTGACTAATTTTTCCGTTGTCTGCTCATTTGCTTTAAGTTTTTTGTCCAATCTCTCCTGCTGTATGGAATTGTTATGTATCTCATCTTCCACAGCACCAAGTCTATTCTCAGCTTCTGATACCCTGTCCCAGAGCTTATCCATTTTGTCATTCACTTCGTTTACTGACTTTTTCAGGCTTGTTAATTGATACGTTATTTCAGTTTGGAGTTTTGTGATTTCTGTCTTCATATTTTCTTGGTTCTTATTAGTGTTCTGTTCAACTCGATCCATGGTTTCTTGGAGTCCGTTGAGCATCTTCCATATTGCTAGTCTAAAGTCCTTATCTGAGAGGTTGATTAGTTGGTTGGCCATTATCTGGTCCTCAGAATTGTCCTCTTCATTCTCTATGTCTGATGCTGGCCTGCGTTGTTTCCCCATTGTCACACTTGTATGTTGGGTTTTTCTACGTGTTGTGGTGGTATTCATTGGCTAGATGATGTAGGCAGCACACTTCTCTGGCTCCGCCCTTCCTGGATGGGCTGACTTGCCTCTACGGGAGGGAAGTCCTCCGTGGATGAAGCCTCACACTGGATCAAATCTTAGGCCCAATCATTCAACGGAGAAGACAGTTCGAAGAGGAATGCTTGCTTCTGTGTTATAGCTCAGTTCTTAGTGTGATTTTTTCTTCTTGTTACGATGATGTTCTTTTCTTAGAAAGAGCGCAGGGCCACGTAGCGAAGCGGAGCCTCTTTTTTGGAGCCTCTTTTGCCCCACTCCCAAGAGTTTCACGCAAGAGGACAGTAGAGAAACTTTTACAAGGAGCACTCACAGTTAGGCTCCACTGGGCGGGCCCAGATTCGTGGCTTTTCCCTGCCTGATGTCCCAAACAGGGCAGCTGGCTTCTGCGAAAGCCCGCCGGTTTTCACGTTCTGGAGACCCGCCCTGGAAATGGCGTCTGGGAGAGCAGATTTCTGGAGCCTCTTTGGCCCCACTCCCAAGAGTTTCACGCAAGAGGACAGTAGAGAAACACTTACAAGGAGCACTCACAGTTAGGCTCCACTGGGCGGGCCCAGATTTGTGGCTTTTCCCTGCCTGATGTCCCAAACAGGGCAGCTGGCTTCTGCGAAGGCCCGCCGGTTTTCACGTTCTGGAGACCCGCCCTGGAAATGGCGTCTGGGAGAGCAGATTTCTGGAGCCTCTTTGGCCCCACTCCCAAGAGTTTCACGCAAGAGGACAGTAGAGAAACACTTACAAGGAGCACTCACAGTTAGGCTCCACTGGGCGGGCGCAGATTCGTGGCTTTTCCCTGCCTGATGTCCCAAACAGGGCAGCTGGCTTCTGCGAAAGCCCGCTGGTTTTCACGTTCTGGAGACCCGCCCTGGAAATGGCGTCTCTTTAATCATATTTCAATATGAGAAGCAAATGTCAGCTAGCTGAAATGTCTGATCTTTATAAGCCTGCAATATGGTAACAGCATAATGCATCATTTTAAAATCTTGCATTAAATGTTGACAAGAATAGGTAGGAACTATGTCAAAGAAACAAACTAATAAACTTCAAAATAAAATTTTAGAGCCTATTATTTATCATAGACGATGTGAATTACTAATTAATTTAGAAATTGAGGAAAAAATAAAAACTAAATAAGAAACCATTTTCAAATAGATCATGAACAAAATAAAAATAATAAATTATATGGATCAGTGAACTATGATTAAAATATCACATAAAAGAACTGTGAACTCATATAAAGGAATATATAAAGAATAGTTCAACTGCCTTCTTCATTCATTGTCTATCTTATAAGAAAAATATCTTTCTATAAACACAAATACACCATATTTTATATATGACTATTTTGGTATTGTAGTAACACACCTGTGTATTAATAACAAAAAAATTGAATAACAAAAAATGTGAACACTATAAGCACTTCTCAAAAAAATCTCATCTTATCAAAAAGCAATGGTAAAATAATTTTAAAATGAAAAATAAAGTATTTTTATAGTCAAAATCAATACTTGTTTTAATCATGGCTAAGTAAATACATCTAAATAATTGTAAGGTCATAAAGTTAACAGCAGACCAATAAAGGGTAAAGTATGTAAACAAATCAGTAAATTAGATAATAAATAAATAAATAAATTAGGTAATATAAATAAAATAAACTACCCAGCTTAATATAATAAAATAAAAGGGACATTTTATATACTTATGTAAAAACATGAAATATGTCTGTATCTAATATATAAATACATATACAAGATCCTTTTTTTTACAAATACAGCATATGGTATAATATTATAACAATAAAATTATATTATGGAGAACAAAGAGAACACCGATTGCTAATATCTGAATAAATTGAGGTATGATGATATAAGGTAACATTATTAATATTTAATAACAAAATACGATATTCAAACAAATAAAAATATTTTGTAAAAAATTGGTAAAAAAAAAACAATTGGAAAGAATGCAAAACACATTTCATATAATAAAGAATTTATATTGCCTAGAGGGACCAACAGGCACCAAGGGATTCTTAACTCCTTCCAGAGGTTAGAGAAGTAAATCTAAAATGCATGGTTTCATAAGTGAGCAGCTGCAAGATAATATTCTATCTCTCATAAAGCACCCTAGAGATATTTCTGATAGTGAAAAACTGGCAGTAAAGTTGGAAAGATACATCAACAGGTTACCAAAATACCTGGTAAAACTGCATAGACTCCCCACCATGGGTATTGATAAAGAATGTATTCCTGAAGACCCAATAGTACTAAGAAAATATATAATATCTGCAAAAATATTTCAGAACAGAACTACTTAGAATGTTTAGTGAGCTCAGAGAAACTATGAAATGGATTGCCAAAGAAAGATAGGAGAAAATTATAGAAGAAATAAGAAAATTACAAACAGAAATAGCAGAGCTGAAAAACTTGGTTAGTAAAATGAATAACTACCAGAAAGCTTTGCGAGCATATTAATCACTGTTGAGGATAAAATCAATAAACTTCAAAACAACTTGCAGAAAACCTACAGATAACAGAAGAAAAGGTAAAGGCCCCAAATAAATGACCAGCTGACAAGAAAAATTTGTGATGAATTCAAGAGGAACAACAAAAGAAATGTTGGAGTCCCAGAGTTCCAGGAAGGCAATCCTGATGAAGAAGCCATGAAGAAGCAATTTATTATTACTGAGAAATTTCAAAGCTGGAGAGAGCATATCCACCCAGATCTATATGGCCCAAAGAGTACCAGCTAAAAGAGATTCAAATAAAAAGACTTCAAGAATGATGAAACCTCACAGACAGATATGTAATTGTGAAAACAGATCAAAAAAGAAAAATACATTCAAAGAAACATCTTTAAGTATTACAGAATATATACCGAATAAAACCCTCCAGGCAGAGGTCAATGGTGGGATACAGAAAAAAAGAGTTAAAAAACAAACTACTTGCTAAAAATATTTAACTCAATGGGGGTTTTCTTTTAGTTTTGAAGGAATGATATTCAACTTCACAGAAACTTCTTAGACTCAATACCACACTTACAAATAAAACTAAAGGGACTACTTACACATAAGATGAATCCCGTATACACACCAATCTTCTACAGAAAGATGAAACAAAATCTCGTGACAATAATCTTTCTCAATTTCAGTAGACTTAGTATACTAATTATGAGAAACAGCATGGAAAAAGGGTTAACAAAATAAAACCTAACATTATGCTGCTTCTAAGAAACACATTTGAACTGTCTGAGCAAACACAGACACAAAATCAAAGTTTGGAAGATAATTCTTCAAGCAAACAATTTCCTCAAAAAGGCTAAGTGGCCATAGCAATATCAAATGACAAAGACTTCAGAATCAAAAAGAGTAAAAGAGATAGCAAAGGTAATTTCTTATTGATCAATAAACATGTATCTCAGGAAGAACTGACGCTTAAATACATGTGCACTTAAATAACATGAAAAATACTTAAAAATAACTATTAATCAACTTGAAGAAAGACTTTTATACAATAAAATAGTAGTTGGATACTTCAGCACTGCTCTGCACCTCTTGATAGAACAACTAAACTAGCACAGTAAAAAAAATAATTATTTGAAGAAATAAATAAAAGCAAAGGTGTTATTTGGTAGATAAATAGAAGGCTTTTCATCTTCAAAAGTCTGAAATAATTTCTTATTCACTTTTATATCCCACTATGGTATCTAGTTTACACTCCAGGACAAAATATAATCCACAAAATCAAGAAAATATAAATAATATAAAATATTTTCTCAAGCCATGATACGTTAAACATAGATTTTACCCATAAATACAAGAAGAAGAAAAAACACAAAAGCCTATAAATTAAAATAGCTTCTTATTAAAAAAAACCAGTATGTCGGGAGAAAAAAATCAAAAGTTAATAAAAAAGATTCCTGGAAATGAGAAAAAGAATGCAAGCTACTAGAACTTGTAGAAAAATTGGTGTTGAGGGAATTTTATAGCTATGTAAGCACTATAAGACAGGAAGAAAAACTCCACATAAATAATTTATAAATAATTTAAGAAACTGGAAAATGTTCAACTTAAGGATACCAAAGCAGGCAAGAGAAAGTAGATATAAAGTACATAGTAGAAATTAATTATTTCTAATAAAAATATCCATAAGATCAATGAAACCAAGAGCTCTTTATTTTAGGCCACACCTGTGGCTTTCAGGGGTTTCTCCTAACTCGGTATTCAGAGATCATTCCTGGCAGGCTTGGGAGACATTTTGGGATACCAAGGATCAAACTCAAATTGGCTACATACAAGGCAAATGCCCTATCCACTGTGCTATTGCTCCAACAGCAAACTTTTTATTGAAAAAGAAAAACAAGATAGATAAGCTATTAGCAAGATTCATAGAGAGAGGATTAATAGAGAAAAAACCAGGGCTGGCGTGGTGGTGCTAGAGATAAGGTGTCTGCCTTGCCAGCGCTAGCCTAGGACAGACCGTGTTTCGATCCCCCGGAGTCCATATGGTCCCCCAAGCCAGGAGCGACTTCTGAGTGCATAGCCAGGAGTATCCCCTGAGCGTTACCGGGTGGGCTTCCCCCCAAAAAAACAAAAAAAAATAGAGATAAAACCCTAATAACTAAATAATATAATACCTATCTATATATATAACAATGGAATATATAACAATGCATACCACAAAACAGTGCATATAACAATGGATACCACAAAAATTCAAAGGGTCTTCAGAATTATTTATGCCACAAAACTTTGTTTCACAAACTAAGGTACCCTAGAAGAAATGGATGCATTTTGGAATCCTATAACCTCTTAAAGCTAAACCGAAATATATAGAACTCCTGATCTGACCTATCACATTCAAAGAAACAAAAGTGGTAATAAAAACCTACCAAAAATAAAGCCAAAGTCAGATGGATTCACTACTGTGTTCTTTCAAACCTTTAAATACGATCTAGTACCAATCATTTTCAGTCTCTTCAAGGAAATTGAAGAAACAGAAACTCCCAAATAGTTTCATAAAGCAAACATCACCCTAATATGAAAAGCAGACAGAGACACCACACATACACAAAAAACGAAAAATGCAGACCAATATCCCTGATAAACACAGAAACAAATATCCTCAAAATAATACAAACCAGGCACAAAAGTCAAATAAAAACAAATTAAAG
Organism: Suncus etruscus; assembly: GCF_024139225.1. NCBI lineage: Eukaryota > Metazoa > Chordata > Mammalia > Eulipotyphla > Soricidae > Suncus > Suncus etruscus. The sequence goes on along the minus strand of NC_064850.1, from coordinate 30,146,110 downwards.
ACCTTAATATCAAATCTGAATCCATAAAGCACAGAGGAAAATATAGCCACAGCTTTCCATTATATTGAAGCTAATAACAGCTTCAAGGATGAAACACCAATGACCAAGAGAGTGGTAGTAAAGATAAACAAACCTAACCTCTTTCAAATAAAGAAGCTTTTGAAGCTAAAAGGAAATTATGGCAAGGACACATAATGCAAGAAATTATTCGATAATGAATTAATATCAGAGATATATTAGGAAAGGTATAACTTTACAAGAAAAAAAAACAAAGACCTGTATATACAATAGTTTTCAAGGCTTGCTTCCTTGCAGAGCATCTCAACAAAAATTCAGGCACATATGTTTTTGCTGATGATTATTGTTAAACAGTATACAACAAAATAACATATTACAAAGTATCCCAATTCTAAAAACAATAAAGATTTTCTGTTTTCAAAAATAAACACAACTGCTATCAAAATCTTGAAAGGACAATAGAAAATTATAGGCAAAGGTTCCATTACAAATATTTTATATAAACAACACCACCTTTTAGTAAGCCAGATTGAGCAACATAAAAATACATTATATCCAGTGGAATTCATCCCACTTTTTAAAATTCAATGTAATACATCCACTTAATAAAACAGAAAAATTACAAATTTAAGAAACACATTGTGAAAACACCAGGAGTTAGTCTCTATAAAGATATCTGGCAACAAGCATATAAAAAATTTCTTCAAGTAAATAAAGTACATATATAGAAATTTCCACATAATGTTAATTATTAGATAGTAAATGTGTTTCCCATGTGTTTAGTTGTATGGCAAAATGTTATGCTTAGTATGTTTATTCTGCATTAGTATTGCTATTAATTGCTTACTATTCATTACAATAAAATAAAAAATGAACAAAGCACAATCACAATGAATTGTAGAAAATCAAGCAGATTTCATTTGAAAGCAATTGTTTTAAGGGAGGAAGTTTACAGGAAAGGTAAAAACAGAATAGTAGTGACACAAAGACAATGCTTTGGTGTGTGTTCGAAATATAGTAACTTTGTACAACCAAAGAATAGATATCAGCAATACTGTAGCTATGCTACCTCAACTACAATATTCATTGAAAATAATTTTTGTGAAAGCGAAATAAAAGAAATAGGGCCAGAGCTATAGCACATCTGTAGGGCATTTGCCTTTCATGTGGCTGACCCAGGACAGATTCTGGTTCAATCCTAGGTGTCCCATATGGTCCCCCAAGCTAGAGCCAGGAGCAATTTCTGAGCACAGAGCCAAGAGTAATTCCTGATTGTCAAAAGGTGTGACCAGGTATTTTTGAGCCCCAAAATAAAAATAAATAAATAAATAAATAAATAAATAAATAAATAAAAGATAATATTTTAGAAATTTTCCACAAGTAAGAAATGCTGAAAATAATGAATACATAGAGCAAGGCTATATGATGCATTATCACTGTTAAAAATTCTAATTTATTTCTACAAACTAGCTGGATATAATTAGAAAAAATAAGATAGCCACATTATCAAAAACGCTAAGATTTGTCATCAAATTAAGCATAACCTCTATCTGAGTTCATTGCCATGCTTTTTAGTAAAAATAAAATTATTTGAGGGGTGAGAGAGATGATACAGGGGTTAATTCATTTGCCTTGCTTCAAACTGACCCAGCTTTGCTCCCAGCCACCATATATGTTCCTCTTTACACACCCAGGAGTGATCCCTGAGTGCAGAGCCAGGATTAAAAGCTAAGCACCAGCAGGCATGGTCCTAGCATGACCCCTCTTCAAAGAAACTACCAGAAACTGTGATAATTAGTTTTCTTCACCTTCAGAAGATTAAAATGATTAATTGTTGGAATGGTTGTTGTCATTGTTTTATTTTTTTTTCTTCCTTTTTTCCTTACAGCTCAGGGTTATAGTATTTCCACTCTTAAATTTCTTTTTTTTGGGGGGTTACACCTTGACACCTAGGGTTGTTCAGGTCTTTGAACACAGAATCAGTCCTAGTAGGCTTGGAACTCTGGGATTTCAGGGATCAAATCTGGCTAGGCTGTGTGCAAAATAAGCACACTACCTACTTGCACTCTGACTGTCTGTTACATTTCTAAAAAAAAAAAAAAAGTAAAATCTCTAAGATTTTTGTAATTTGTATCAACATCCATGTTACTAAAGTTCCTCACATAAATATGTACAAGAATTGTTTTTCAAACCCGGGCTTTCCTTTGGACATACGTAGCTTACTTGTCTCTTTGTCTCTTGGTTTTGACTTTTTTCCCAGATTTTTTCTTGTACATGTGTTTCTTCTCTTTCTCTCTGCTTTCAGCTTTCTAAAGGCTGTTTCATTTAGTAAGACTATTTGCTTCACTAAATAAAAAGATATTTTAGAAATTCTTCCCAAATAAGGAAAGCTAAAAATAATGAATACATTTAGCAGGTTATTTAAAGCATTATCACTATTTAAATTTTTAATTTAAAATTAAATATAATAACACCATTTTGCTTCACTAAAAGAAATTGTTAAAGTCTACAATGAAAGCTCTTAAGCTCCTTACTATCTGAGCTGTTTCAGGGAGCTATGATAAAATGCCCTTAAATTTCTTAGAAGTCTTCTTATCAAGATTAGATAGTTCCCTAAGGCACTGGTTTAACATTTTTGTAGTTTAACCAAGGGTCAGACTGGGTATCCTGATCCCCATGTTTTGTTTTGATGACTAGACTGAAGAATTTGCTCTCTGAGGCCATTGTTTAATTAGTTTGCAAAACATCCTCAACTACAGTGATTTATAAAAATAGATTCATTTTTTTTCTCAAGGTTTTGCAGTGCCCTGGTCCTAACAGGATGATTTTCCCTAGGGGAAAACAGCCTCTCTCAAAAAGACACAGTAAAATGGGACTGGACCTAAAATAATGCAAATGTTCAAGATGACCTTTTCAGTCATTGGGTTCATCTGCTACTATACAAAGAAAGAGTTGGTCTACTCAGTAAGCCTCTAGCCAGAGAGAAAGATCTTCTTCCACTGTCCAGTTTGACTTTTTTCTCAGAGCATGATGTCTTAGGATCATTGAGTGATCATCTCCAAAATTTTGACTATTAATTTTAATGATTGCCTTTTTAATTAATTAAATGAAGTTAATGATTAATTTTTAAGCAAAAGTCATGATAAGACTTATTTAAACTTTCCCTAGAAACAACTTATTTTCTTCTTACTATAGTTATAGGTCACAAGGCCAGTCAGTGAAAAAGCAGGTCATCCAAATGCCCAGAAGACTATGGAACATATAAAGACTTTAAGAAGTCAGTCATGTAATGGGGAGAATTGAAAACTAGCTTATGTACTCATAAATACAGTGGTTGAGTTGGAGTTTAACCAAATATGATGAATTCCAAAATATAAAATTTTATTCAATGTATTTCAACAAAGTCAGTCTTTTTCGGGAGGGAATTTTTCCCCTTCTTATTTCTCCTACTCTATAAATTTTAGAATAGTGGGCTAGGAAAGTCTAAAATAGACTATACTGAAAATTATATATATATACATATATATGTATATATATTTTGTTTTACAGTAATATCAAGTGATACTTAAGGGGTTACTTATGGCTAGTAATTACTCAATGATTACTCTTGGGGAATCATTTGGCATGGCAAAGATTGAATATACAAAAAGTACCCTACCTACTTACTGCAATATCTCTTTGGATGTGGGACTTTTAATTTTGAGGGTGGATAATCTGTTTGGGAGAAGCTACCCTGTTGCCTTCTCTTGACTCTGATGGGACAGAACTTTAAGAATAATTTTATAAAAAAACATAAAAGAATACTTTTATACTGATAATGACAGATATGACTGGACTTCACTGGACAGGAGAAATGAAATCATAGAACTTTTCTGTTATTTTGTTTTAACGAGGATGCATACTATATCCCAAGTCCAGTCGCTCACTAGCGTTCATTTTCCTCTACAAAAGTACTGTTTCCCTTCCACTCTTGAGCCTACCTCTATAACATATTTTTTTCCTTTTAGTCATTGTGGTTTAGAAATACTGTTATTTATAGGATTTCATGCATAGCACTTTACCATCTTTCTATTCTACCTCCTACTCCACAGTCACCATTTCCCTCAACTATTTTATTTTATTTTATTTTATTTTATTTTATTTTTGGTTTTTGGGTCACACCTCATGGGGCTCAGGAATTACTCCTGGCTCTGTGCTCAGAAATCGCTCCTGGCAGGCACACGGGACTATATGGGATGCCATATCCACACCACTGTTTGTCCTGGATCAGCTGAGTGCAAGGCAAATGCCCTACCGCTGTGCTATGCTATGCTATCTCTCCAGCCCTTCCCTCACAACTCTTTTGCAAAGATCCCCTCCTAGTCTTTTATCACCCCTTAACCCTACCTGTTAAAAAACAATTTTTAAGTACCTGGCTTTTGTTACCTTTGAATATTGTTATTCCCTTTCTGTTTCTTTATATCTAGCCTATTAGAGAGACTATTCTCTAAAAAACTTAAACAGTGTGATGATTCTATTCTTTATTGACATCTAGATTCATTTTTTTTAATCAGATGAAAACACCAATCTCATTCTCTACCATTTTCTGTTCATGTGCTATATGAGCATTCATCAACTGTTCATGCTTGCTGTTCTTTTTCATGAATATGCATACCTTTCCTGGAAAACCACTAGAATATGTATAAGTGATTAAAGCACTTTAACTTTACTTGGAATAATACCAGATCCCTTCTTGCCTCATTTTTTAGCGGTACTCTAACCCATGTTAATAAACATTGTTCTCAACTAAAGTTGTTTTATGCCAATAAATTATAAATCTCCAACTTTCTTTTATTTGTTCATACACCTTTTTTATGATGACAAAACCTATTTCTTTTTAAAACCTTATTTTTTTCTGTAAGTATATAATGAAGTTTATTTACCTAATGCAATTATTCGGAGAGCATTATGGTTTTTATATGTGATGTTTAGGTGTTGTTAATGTGATGATATGGTGTTACATTGAAGGTATTTTGTAAAACTAAATATTTAGATCAGTAATATTTAGATTATTGCTTTTAATAATATAGGTGTGTCTAAATAATTAGGTAAAATTTGGGTGGGTGGCACACCCGAATGCTCTCAGGGGTTATTCCTGGCTATCTGCTCGGAAATCGCTCCTAGCAGACACAGAGGACCATATGGGATGCTAGGATTCTAACCATCTTTGGTCCTGGGTCAGCTGTTTGCAAGGCAAATGCCCTACCACTGTGCTATCTCTCCTGCCCGATTAGGTGAAATCTTAAAAAGTAAAATCTAAAATTCATTGAAGAAGAAATTCAACCTTAAAATTTGACATACAGAGGTAAAGTGTTTGCCTTGCATGCAGCCAACACAGGATGGACCCTGGTTCAAATTCCGGCATCCCATATGGTACCCTGAGCCTGCCAAAAAAAAAAAATTTCTGAGCACAGAGCCACTCCTGAGTGCTGCTGGGTGTGACCCCAAAGCAAAAGCAAAACAGCAACAACAAAAATAATATCAACTTGAGTTGACATCAACTTCAGCTTAATTACCTGTTTTACAGATTTCAAATGTACAGCTACCTGATGGTACCAGCCAAGTTCTTAAAGTTTTTGTAAACTTAAATATTCACATATGGAGATATAATCAATGAGTATAATATAAACATACTGAAAAATGACTTACATTTAATATATATTATACAGTTTTTAACTGTAATTATATATGTGTAAGATTCACACAATGTATAGACATATAAATGCAATGTGTATATATGTATGTATATCTTAGTCCTTTTTTCTGAAAACTCAGAGTGGATATGCATGTGGTTTATAGGGGAATCATATTTTAATATAGGACACCTTAGATTTGTTTTGCTTTGGGGGCTTAATCTACCTGTTATATAAATTCTACTTTAAAATTTTCTGCTGGTAGCTATTAGAACTTTATAGTGGTTGTTGGCACTAAGGCCAAGTTTCTTTAAAACTTAGAGTATAGAATATAAATTATATACTATTCATAGTATGGATATTCCGAGTATGTTGATATCTTTGTTAAATCCAAGCATCCAAAATTCCTTTATGTTCCTAGTAAGCTGAACAAACAGAAATGAAACAAAACAAAGTACATAATGGGGTCAATTTAGCTTTACAGAAATACAGGTACACTGAATGAAACCATAACAATATCATATCTGCATCAAAGTCCTTTTGTTGGTTTGACAATCTAATCTAAAGCTTCATCAACTTAGAATGTAGATTTGTGAGAATTTAGTGTGTGCCCGTGTGTGCCTGTGTGTGTGTGTGTGTGTATGTGTGTGTCTGTGTGTGTGTGTGTGATTGAAGGGATAGAAGGTACAACTAGAGCTTTGGGGCTTTTGCATTAAGCTCCAGCTGTGCCCAGCAGACACTATCCAAAAGATGACCTCCAAATAATTAAATGATTTCCATATGCTTGTTCATGTATATAGTCTTCTGATTCAGATTTTGCCATATCTTTCCAAGTCTACTGCTGTGACTGTGCCGACTCAGTGCTCATAAGAGATTTACAATTGGAAATTTTAGACAATGAAATGATTTGCAAGTGTGTGCACATGGTAGCACATACACACACATACACACACACACACAAACACACACAAAACTCACACCACAGCAGGAATCAAATCTTGTTTCATTGCAAAATGGAATGGAGCCTTTTCTAAATATATTGCTCTCAGGTTTATTTTACACTTTAGAGCTCTCATTTGGTTTAGTTTATTGGAAATGGTAAAGAAAAATAAAATTGTTTGAAAAATGGCATTTCATTAAACTAAGAAAAAGGAAAAGAAATGCTGCATTTGTCAAAAGGAAACTTAATAAGCAATGAGTACTTAGAGAAAAATGCATTTTCTACTGACAAAGACTTTTTCTACTTGACAAAGACTAGAAATTAAATTTGAACATCTTTTATTTGTTTGTTTGTTTGTTTGTTTTTTTGGGGGGGGTTGTGGCCACACCCATTTGATGCTCAGGGGTTACTCCTGGCTAAGCACTCAGAAATTGCCCCTGGCTTGAGGGGACCACTTGGGACACCTGGGGATCTAACTGAGGTCCCTCCTTTGCTAGCGCTTGCAAGGCAGACACCTTACCTCTAGCGCCACCTCACACCCCCCCCTTTGTTTGTTTTGTTTTCTTGGTCACACCCAGCTGCGCTCAGGGGTTACTCCTGGCTCTATGCTCAGAAAATTGCCCCTGGCAGGTACGAGGGACCCTATAGGATGCCAGGATTTGAACCACTGTCCTTCTGCATGAAAGGCCTTACTTCCATGCTATTTCTCCGGCCCCAAATTTGAACTTCTTAGTTGAATTTTTTTTTAAAAAAGAGTATGGTGATGATTTCAATAAATTTATAAATTATGTATAATATATATTCTAATAAAATCTAAAAGAGGTATTTTAAAAATGATAAGAAATATCAAGAAGCTGTAATCCAGGCCTTGTATAAAGGTAAATGATTTTGCTTTCAATATTATTCTCAAATCTATGCAACTTCTTTTTCCAAGAAGGAAATGCTTTATATGTAATATATAATGCTATAAGCCAAAGCAATAGCACAACGATAGGCGTTTGCCTTGCATGCAGCCAACCCAGGACCAATCTGGGTTTGATCCTTGGTATCCCATATCATCCACTGAGCTCCACTGAGTGAGGCCTACCCTCCCCTCAAAAAGATATATCAAGAGTAAGTTTGAAATATGCCAATTAGTTGGCAAATTCAGAGCAAGCTGGATTTTTATTCTATTTGAAGATAATACATTTTGTTAACATAGCCAGACTAATGTGTTTACATGTCATCACATGGGAAACAATAGGTCCCACAAACAAGGGCAGAATTGTTTATTTTTTATGCATTTAGAAAAGTTTATTTAATTCTGATTTATTTTGATAAAGCAATACAACATCACTGAATTTAATCTGTATGTTGTTTTATTCTATTAACACTTATGGGCATTTACTATTTCAAGATTGTTACATATTATGTTTACAAAAATAAATAAGATTCAAAACTGATTCTAATGATCAAATGACTCATGGCCTTGCAATTAAATTATGCAATTAAATATAATATAATTCCATGTAAAAAACTAAGAGAAACAGTTTTAAGCTTTTTGTGGGAAAATAGGACAAAATATCATTTAGAAGTGATATTAGATCAGTTGCTTTTCCTTTTTTTTTCTTTTATGGCCTCACTTGGCAGTACTCTGGGCTTAATCCTAGATCTGCACTCAGAGATCATTGTTGACATTGCTCAGAGGACCATAAGAGGTGCCAGAATTGAAGCAGGATTGGCAAGTATACAAAGAAAACCTCCGTACCCGATAAACTATCACTCCAACCTCTAGATATTTCTTTACTTAGGAATATACTTTCATACATTTGAATAATAATGATGTCGTTGCCTGGGAGAGTAAAACATGTTATTATTTAGAGAGAATATGAATGTTACAGGTATAACTGTGATTCATGAGGGAATGATAGTATATAGGATTACATAGGCAGATCAAGGCTTTTTTTTAAATGAATATGAAAGCAATCATTGAGAGGATTTGAGAGATCATGAAAATATTTTAGGAAAATAAGCAAGAAACAGACAAATATATGTATACATACAGATGTATACATACATTAATATATAAAATCTTAATCCCTTAGAGGTCATCCATAGACCCCATATATGCATATGCTCATCTTACTGCCTTCAATAAAGCAAAATTTTATCCTAATAGTTCTTGCTAAGTTAATATAACTGACTTGCCCAACTTTGAACTCAGAGTTCACTAAAGAAACCCACTTGCAGTGATCTGAAAAAATCCCTGAATAGTTTTCTTAAGCATTAGCACGAAGTAATGAGCATTAACTCTTATTAACACTATAGTGCTTTATAAAGTGCTATTTCTCTCAATCTTGAGTCTCTGTGTTTTTCATATATTGAAAATGTTCTATTAATGGTACTCTGTCTGAATGGGGAGGGAAAGACAGAGATGGAGAAACAGCTGCCTTTGACTTTAAGGATCTTTTCAACCAGGTGAGAAGAAATGTCAGTAAATATATAAAGTTAGGCAATCTTAGAGACTGGTGAGAACACAAAAGAAGAATAAAATACAGAAGACAGAGGTTGTCAGAATAGTGTTCCAGAAGTAATTTTGTACTTAGGAAGACTTGAAGGAAAATAGATGTCAGACATCAAGGGAAAAGTAAAAGCTGCATGTAGACAACAATATGCAAATCCTTGGTGAGTCAATTAAATTTAAGAAGAAACTTATACAATAAATTAGTGGGACAAAATTAGAAGTTCTTTTTTTGGATAAATCATAATAAAGAACAGTTTTATGAAAGAAAGTAATATGGACTAAGATACTTAAATGAACAGAATAGCAAAATTATATCTTTTTAAAATAAATATTTTACCATATTATATGACATGAAAATTATTTAGTATCATTTTATTCAAATGAACAGTAATCAAATAAGGTGATTGAATACTTAATTTTAATTTAAATAATGCTTATATATGAAGTAGGTATAATACATTTATTCATCAATTTACTATATAACTACCCAGAATTGCACTTTTCTCCCCTGAATAAAAGAAATATGATATCATTGTACTTCTAAAAATATTGTGCAAAGATAATGAATGCAAAATATCCTTAATAAAACCAAATATATACTAATTGCTCAAGGCGTTCTCTTATTAATAATATTTGTACTATGTTTTCAGGGATAAAGGTAATATTATTCCATTTTTGTGAAATTACATTTATAATAGGTAACAGGGAGTAAAAAATAATGGAAATAGAGCAAAAGAGCAAGAACCTTAAAATGGGACTTTTATGTGTATCACAAAAATAGAGAAGTTTTATTTCAATTCATATAAAAAACTTTATAAGATACATCATAAATGAATATTTTTAAAATAAAAAATGCAGTAACTTCTGGAGTGAGATAAAGCAGCTGTTTAACAGAGCACAACTTCTCTGCAGGGGATGGGGGGAAGTGTACTTTAGTCAACCAAAACCATAGGTACAGCATTAATCAAAATATGTCTCAGGTAAAGATCACAATGTGTGTTTTCACAGCATTAATTAAGAAAACAAATTATTACCTAGATAAAAATTAAAATGTATAAGCTGGTCATTTCTAACTTCCATGGAGCAACATTGACCATTAAGTAAAGTAAGAGATAAGAGAACTGAAAATCATATTTACCAACAGGACTATGTGGTTGTATAATAATACTATTTTTGATTAATGAGAAAGTAGTCACTAAGTTGTAAGAGCAAATCATAAAAATATGTAATAAATTTAAGTCATGCTCCACTTTTCAAAATAGTCTTGATACTGTTTGGAATAATAGGTCGTAGTAAAAATGGCTTTTGTCAAATTGTTGTGAAACCTTCCTCAGCATATAGATCTGTGTTCTCTAATCCTATTGTTTCTGTAACACAACTAGGCATGCTTTTAAATAGATGCTGTCACTTCCCCTTTTATATGAGATGCCCAACTGCTAATACAGCATGTGACTACCCTTTCCTTAAAATACATAGGTAAATAAAATTTGAAACGATTCAAAATATGTCCAAAGCCCTTAAATATGTATACCACATCTAAACTCTCCTTGCTGTGGTAAGCTATGAAGTGCCTAACTAGAAATTTGTATTTATTATCTTAAATAACATACATTTTAAGTGTTAATAGTTTATGTATAATGTATAATTACATACAAAATAATTATCTCTAGAAATAAAGGCAGTACATTCCATAGGACAAATATATTCCATTTCTTTTTTGTGGAAAAGACTAAAGAACAAATAGATGTAAAGAATTTAAAATAGGGAAAAGTCTGAGAATGGGGAAATACAATATCAGGGAAAGATGCCATTTTCCCTCCACTTAGACATGCCTGATTGGACCCATGCAACTTAATGGAAGAATAATTATCAGACTGGGCAATACTGAAGCTGGTTTCTTGCCCAGGCTAAGTTAAAGAGTTTCATATAAGCAACTGAGTGGAGACTTGGGAGGAAGTTCTTAAATAATGAAATCCCAGAGGGGCTCTCAATCTATTCATTGATGCCTGATTTGTTCATTCTTTCTGATTGCTTGCCTTACTACAGAAATTTGTCTTTGCTCCTGTCATATAATTATTTACCCCCAAAGAAACTCTTAAATTATTATTAATATCCTTAATATTTTTGAGAACTCCCACATATTTCTTCTAAATTTCTCCTTGACTTAAATGGTTCTCTGTTTTTCCATGTCATGATCAGCTCCCATTTTGACTGATGCATTTCTCCTGAGGTCACACACAGGATAAGTCAGAAGTAACTACCACCCTCTCAAGGAATAATCTAAGCCTGAATTCCTCTCATCTCTTTAAACAAACACAATTGGCCAACTTCTCTGCAACTCTCAATGTTTCCCACCGTTATACTGTTTCATGAAACATGCCACATTTATAAATATAAATAAGGGATTGAAGAAAAAAATGAGAATTTTGTCTAACTGTGCTTGTTGAGTTTCAGCTGGTTAGAAAAGAACAAAGGTTTCCGGTTTCTAGAGTACTTGTCGGAACTAATACATACAACTACATGGGAGCATAACACAGATGAAAACAATAGGAAGAAGGGTCAGTCTGGCCAGCCTTCTTTCTCTGCATGCTGACACTTTAACTGGGCAAAGATCCACCTGCAACACCATATGTTAGTACAGCAGAGAATGAAAAGAAAGTTCTTCTCTTTGACCTACTGAGATTCTTAAGTAAGATGAAGGAAACAGCTGGCTGGCAGATGTGAATGAATTGCCCATATTTAACCAGTCTGGTGAGCGGTAGAGCAATCTTTGCATATGTACCCAATTCTGTATGGTCAATCAATAGCCGTAGGTTCCTTTGAATGTCTCTAAATCCTATACTATAATACATAGTCTTTGAACTATAGTCTTATTGCTATACCCTAGCACATAGTCTTTCCTGTACTATGTGCCAATGGAAATGAGTTGAGAGGTATCTTATATAAGAAAAAATAATGTGCCTTGACATTCTGTTCAGTATATGACATTAATTTAGATAAATAAGGGATAATATTATAGCCCTTTAAGTTTCACTTAGACTAAAATTTGCAAACAAATTCAAAGAAGAAGTAATCTCATTAAAAGAAAATGAGGAAAGACTTGTTTAATGTAGCTGTAAATTGCTGTGTACCAGATTACATAATATGAGAGCCAAATAACTAACTTCACAACTTCAGAAAATGAGCCATCTTTTAATATATATGTATTATATACTTTTGTATATAGATGTGTATATGTAATAGATATATATGTATCATATGTGTGTATATGAGCCATCTTTTAATGTATATAAATATATATTTATATATTATATATATTATATTCTATAGATATTTTAATATATACACATATATTCAAAGATGGCTCATATACACACAAATATATCTTAGTCCATATTGTCTTAAAGAAAACAAGGAAAAAACAATATATAGAGTGTATCTGTTTTGGAAACACCTTGCCTGACTTAGACTCAGCAAACTGAAAACTGAACCAAGTCACTTTTAGTGCACAGTTATAAGAAACAGAAACTTCATTATGTATGACTGCTGTTCATCACTTGAATAGGTTGAAATAATGCACACAATGTAATACTATTGATAAACAAATTATTGATGTCCCTTTGAAGAGCCATTTTCCTTTGCGGTTCTGATGCAAACACTCTTGGTAAGTATCTAATGTTCTTAACCCAGTATGTTAATCAGCCAGTAAGGTAGACCTATGGCCTCTCTTTTCTAAGTTTAATTACTGGTACTTATAACTATAGAGTGGCCTGCTTCTTCCTTTAAATACAACATAATGGGATACAGTCTCCCACGAGGACTTGGAAGTTTGTGTTTTCTAGTCATGAAGTTTTGCTCACTATTGTAAGGTCAGCACATTCATTTCTCAGCACTCCCAATTCCACTGCTATTTAAGCCGTTAGTTCATTGAGTTCATTTGTCAAGAGTCTACTTTAACATGCTTGCCAAAGGCTCTGAGAATTGTTCCCCTCCTGCTATTTTTCTGCACTAATGAATCACTTTGAACTAGTCAGATAAGTCCACACAACTGAATGGAATTGCTTATGTGGGTTTAGTGTAACAAAACCAGGCCGGACATTGCACCTGCTCATTCTGGCTTCATAGGATAATTCTTTGCGAGATGTCAAGGTTATCTAGAATTCCAATGGGATCAAGTCCTGTGGATTTATATACAGGGTGAGAGAAGGCACAAAGCCTGAGTATGAAACTGCCAAAATTTGGCCTCAAAACAAATAGGCAAAAAAGTTACAACATTTTCAAAACTATTCAGAGTTGTCAATGGACATAACCAAACTTGGCTTCTGGGGTTAAATGCTCTGTTTAATGTGATTACAATTCTGATTATTCTGATGATACATTTGCCATTATATTTCTTTAGTGTTTTCCATTATAAATGGGGATAATCCTGGTTGAAATGATATTTTTCATCTCTATTGTCTATCATTTAAAAATTAAAATTATATATAAACTTATAAGACAAGATGCACCTGACTGTCATAATTTTGTATAATCAGGGGCTCCTTTGAGATTTAATGCAGCAAACAGCAAGAGCTAATTCTCAAAAGAGTAATGTCTGAGCTTTTACAAACTTTCATATTAGAGAAGAAACTCAAGTTATATAGTAACTATATTACATGTAACGTTTGAATACTCAGATTTAATTTGGTTTTTGAAGTCATAGGCAGCTTTTTGTTTTGCTTGTGAAGGAACATGAGATTTTCTTATAAGAAATGGCTTACAGCTTGAGTGGCCTAAAAATAAACAAAATAAATATCAGAAATGGATGACAAAAACCTTAACGATTTTGATTTGAAGTCACACAAAAAAAATTAAGATTCCAGGTTTTTTTAAATACATTTAAGGCAATCAAAGTAACAGCACTGATCAGTATAAAGTGACCTCTGCTTGTTTCCATAGATGTTTACATTTTTTTCAGCCTTGTATGAAAGAACTTTCTCTAGGGGAAGGGACATAAGTTTGGACAAGTGTTTCATGTATGTGATCTAGATAGTTATTGACTGTGTCACTAGAACACCTGCAAGAGCCAAGGAAAGTCAGACAGTGTTGACAGGTGCAATGATAACACACTTATGACCTCCATAAAGAACATGGATAGCGTCATGGCCACCCATGCATACTCATTAATTCACCACACTCTTTTCATCACCTACAAGGAGCCAGGAGTTATAAATGCACTGGGAAGTTGGTAATGAACAAGGCAAGACCAATCTTCAGGGGTCTCTAATCTACTAGTATTTATCTGTAAAAAGCCTAGGAGGATGGCTTTTGTTTTGTTTCCATTTTCCTTCACTGCATGTTATTTAACTTTTTTGTTAAAGAAACATTGAGAATTAGGAATTTAACTCAACAGGCATTTGTTTCATAACTATTATAATCAAAGTTCTATGTTGTGTGCTTTATTGAAAGAAGCAAGACAGTGATACGATTTCTTTTGTGCATATTGTGGTAAGTAAAAAGGAAAGATTTCTGTATGTCTGTGTGAGAGAGAAATAGAAAGCAAGCAAGAGAGAAATATAGTAAAGAAAACAGACAAAATGCATTATCTTAGCAAGAGCATACTTAGGAAAAGGGATTTGATGGAAGTCTAACAAAACTGTATAGAAAGTTATGGTGAGAACACATTTTACATCTTTTTTTGAAAAAATAGTCAAACTAGGAGAAGATATAGGTTAAAATTATTGATTAATTTCTGCAGCTTGAAGAAAGAATTTAAAAAGAAGGTTAGGGAAAGATAAAGTGAAATTTTAAGACATACTCAACTGTGCAGTAAATACATAAAGAGTTTTCCAGATTTGAGGGCCAGAGATATAGCATAGTGGTAGGGCACTTGCCTTGCACATAGCTGACCCAGGACTGATGGCAGTTCGATTCCAGGCATCCCATATGGTCCTTTAAGCCAGCCAGGTTTGATTTCTGAGCACAGAACCAAGAGTATCCTCTGAGTGCAATTCAATCCCCTGTGAAACCCAAAAACAAAAAACAAACAAACAAAAAGTTCCCCAGACATTTTTTTTATTTTGTTTTGTTTTTGTTTTTAGGCCACACGGGGTGATGTTCAGGGGTTACTCATGGCTATATGCTTAGAAATTGCTCCTGGCTTGGGGGACCATATGGGACACCAGGAGATAAAACCACAATACCCTTAGGTTAGCACTGGCAAGGCAGACGCCTTACCACTTGCGCCACCGCTCCGGCCCCAAGTTCCCCCCATTTTTAACATTGTTTTTATCACTTAAAGGCATTGATATCATTCTCGATTCATTAATGCTATTTATCAAGTTTTAAACATTATCCTTATAAGGCTCTATCTACTTCATGTAACTTTCCTCAACTACTAAGATAGTGTTGTTTTCTCTCAAAGTGGATTACATGCAACTCTATTTGCAAGCTAAATTCATAATCAGGTAAAGGCTACGCATACTTAATATTTAGTTACTTTGACTTTTGTCTCTCCATATATTATGCTAGTTTAAGTAAGTTCTCCCTTTAGTCTATTTTTTATTGTATGTAGGAAGTCACATAACAAAAACTAAATAAATATCGAATCAGAAATGCTTTAGAGATATAAAATCCCTTTAATAAAAGATATTTTTGTAAAATCCCTTTCAAATGGCTGGTGGCATTGTTGTGTGTTATTTTTGGACATATTATAAAATAGCAAAAAAATCAATATTTACCTACTTTTAAAATAATACTCATGTACATACATGCTGAGTACAAAGTAAAAGTTATTTGGAAGTCACTGGGCCACATCCAGTAGTGCTCATCATTAACTCTTATATCTGGGGGCCGGCGAGGTGGCGCTAGAGGTAAGGTGTCTGCCTGGCAAGCACTAGCCAAGGAAGGACCATGGTTTGATCCCCCGGTGTCCCATATGGTCCCCCCAAGCCAGGGGCAATTTCTGAGCGCTTAGCCAGGAGTAATCCCTGAGCATCAAACGGGTGTGATCCGAAAAACCAAAACCAAAACAAAACAAAACAAAACAAAACCTCTCATATCTGTACTCAATGGGACTTAGAGAATTAGGTAGCTTCAGAAATCACACTGAATTCTGGTGGATGCATGGCAAGTGATTCTGTACAATTTATCCAGTCCTGAATATTACAAAATAAATAAGAGAGTTATTTAAGAATATTGCCTTAAATCATGTCATCCCAGTCTCAGGTTTAAATGTGTCAGAAAATTGTTTTATTTTTTTTTACTCTGTGTTATTTTTACATTTTTAATGCCTTGAAAGGACACAGATAAGTACAGAGTCTTTGGGAGGTTTCTAAATGAAAGAAAATGTATGCACTCACCAGCTGATTTTTCATTTCTGCAATGTGATGTCTGAAATTTCCAAGCTAAGTCTACCATTTACTGTCCCTAATTATTTTAACTTTACAATCTGTATTTTAAGATAACACCAGTAACAAATCACTCGAGCTATCAAGAGGTCATAGATTTCAAGAAGCATTAACTATGTCTATTATTTGAAAAGCACTGTTTTGTAAAAGTAGAAAAATATTAATTTCTCCCTTGACCATAAAATATACTTAAAATCAGCTTTGGAAGATGTTAAAATAATTATACAATACCTTGAGTTTAAGGAGAATCCAATACTTCTTTTTTTCTTATCCTGACAGACAGTATATTATAAATCCCAACAATTTATATTTTAAGGTCCCAGCTTCCCATGCCTGCCAGCTGTGTCACAGCCTTGAGGAATTATGGTCATTTAATCAGAGTGAGCATTTCCATGCTCAACCTTCAAACAGTGACGCTGTGCCCATGTTTCCACCAGTGATAGATGAATCCACTTACTCCACCACTTCCTGCATGACAATACTTTAGCAGCCCAGCTAAAGTTCACACTTCTCAATATATCAAAGTTTAGCAGTACAATGACCTTCTAATATTTGTTTTCAACTGTTTATAACCAACAGTTCATTACTTTGCCAACATGGAGAGGAAGTAAACTGGTCGATACTCAGCCTAGCAGAGCAGGTACTGTAGTAGATTTGAGTTGGGAAATTAAATTACTGAGAATCCTTTAAATAAAAGTCTAATCATATATTTTTTTCTGTTTAAGGTCATGCCCAGGAGTATTCAAAATGTATTCCTGGGTCTACATTTAATGATCATTCCTGTCAGGTTTGGGGGAACATATGGGAAGATGGGGAGTGAAGTCAGGTCTGTCATATGCAAGGCAAATGCCTTACCTTCTTATTACTCCAGCCCCAAAGACTAGGGGTATTAAAAGGTATTAGCCTATTAAATTCAGAATGTACAGAAAGCTACATCAAAATTACAACAATGATATGGATATTACTACAAAATTGAATAAATTCCTTCCATCACATTTTTCTTTTATTTTTTTAAATCATTATTTAGCCACCCTGCACCCTTGGTCAAGGCCATGTAATTAAAGCCTTCTAGGTTATTCCAGAGGTCTTAACAGTTCCAAAAATTATTTTTGATTGGACTTGACTAAGAGTCCTTTGGTTGAGGGAAAGTATGAAATGTAACTTTGAAGGTACTCTTCTTGTCACTGAAATTTGAACTAAAATGTTGTTGTTCTCTTTCATTATTTTCACTTAGGTACCCTCACTAACCTTCTAGGTCTGAATAATCTTAAAAGAATTAAGAGCTCAGTAGCATTCATATACCAGACACTCAGCATTATTTTATTATATCCACTTAATACATCAATTAAATTGCAAGCATTATTATGGCAATTTCACAGATGAGGAGGCAGGAGGTAAAGCAGAAAAGTTGGTCAAACAAAACTATCAGGAAGACACAGACCAAGGAGGAAATTCTTGCAGCACAATCTCAAAACTAGATTCTGCTGATCACTGTATGCCAGAAAGAGTAGAAGAGAATTTCTCACCAAAATTCAGCACACAAATGTCTATACCATCTCCAATTTTTTTCTCATTTCAGGGGCTACACAAAACTCTTCTGAGAATCTCTTTTTATATTGTTAAGAAATGCAATTTTCACACAGGATATCAGCTGGCAGACACCCACCATTCTTGCAACTACTATTGTCTGAAAAGCCAATGAAAGGTTGGATTCTCAGAAATATCTCCAAAGGCATTTTTATAGTAAAACCAGCTATTACAATTTGTTTCTCTTATAAAAATGAGGATTAATTGCATGTGTCCCTGCAAGGCATGGAGATTTCATATAAACTCCAAGTGAAGGCAGGTGGTTCCATGGAGAGCTATGTCAGAAGGAATTGTGAGACAATGAGGGCTCTACTGGAAAGTGTTACCTATGAATAATAACTACACTGGGTGTCAGTGTGTGGAAAGAGACACAAGTGCTTGTTATTTGCCAGTTCTGCTATAAATCCTTGACACATAATTAGAATGTCTCCTCAGGAGTTGAGTGAGGAAAATAGATATTAAAGTCATGCTGGGATGATTATTTAGGAAAAAAACACATATGACCTTTTTTCAATTCTCTTTTCCTTTCTCATATCTACTCTACATTTAATTAAGTGTGTGAATGTAGAGGTACGAAGAGTCCAACAGTTATCTTTTCACACCTACCAAGACCCTTAATGAAATCACTGATAAACATTTCCAATGTTGTTCTCGCTTAAATACTCTCTTGTAATTTATAATGGGTATACAAATCAATTGAAGAACTTGATGCAAGGGAGGATCTCAAATGTACCCTAAAGAGGTGCTCATTAGAAACATTGCAGATAATACAAAGCTGGATCTAAAGAGAGTAAGTTAGTCTGAGCTGGGGGTTTGGGGTCACTTTCACATATTAACTCTACTTTCACAAATCCAGGTAAAGTTTTCTCCTACTCTTAAATGAAGATTAGATTTATTTTAATGCTAGCTCTAATTAATGTTCTTCATCCATCCCCACTCTCTGCTTTCAGACTTCCTAGGATTTTTCCCAATAAAGCAAGAAGGCTGTGTTTTAATAAGTGCATATTCTATTTCCAAATAAGTTGGAATTGCCACTACCTGGGCTCAGCTCTCCATTCTTTTTTCTTGTTTATCCTTTGATTCCATATCTAAATTATATTTTCTTTTCTCATGCCAGCATAATTATGCATTATTTTGAGGATCTAACTCTGCCTTCTTTACCTTGGTATTACTTACATGCATGTGAAGTTCTGCATTCTACTTTTTTTTTTTAAGAAATGAAACAAATCAAACACTTTACTTTTATTTTGATTACTTTGCTTTTCAGAAAATCTATACACGGTTCTTGATTCTGTTAAATAGGTGTATTTAATGATGGTGATGGTGATAACAGCAACATTAACTGAACTTCTTTACCAGATTCACAATATTGTACCATACTACATTTTGCTTCCATTCTCTTTTAGCTTCTCCTAAAAGTCCAGAGAGGTTGTAAATGTAGCAGGCAGGAGGAAAGTGGGCAGACCCTAAGATGCAAGGTCATATCTCATCATGTGGAAAACAATGACCACTGAACCCATGACTAATCAAACCACATCCTTTAGAGCTGCTGGGTGTAAAGAGGTGGCTTCTAGGCATTCATCATTTCTATCCACGAATGAAGAGTTGTGTGGAAAAGTAATTATAATTACAAGTATCACAGTCTCCAACTTCTGTCGCATATATACACAAGCAATGGACTTTTTAAAACACAAGTGGGGTTTACAATTTATGCTTTTTTAAAAATACACATGTGACTATAAGGATTACAGATTTCCTGCCTGTCTAAGAAGAGTGATCACTTTGCTCTCTAAGAACTTAACTCCCAGGCTTCATTATTATGCAAGTGTGACAGTATCCCACTTGTAGGCCAAAAGCAATTTAAGGTCTATGTGGCATTGACTTTCAAATTATTTCATTTCTAATTCAGATGCATGCTTTCGTTTAGGCATTTATCACTTTTACATAATCAGCCAAATTGTCCCATAACTAAGTTCCTCAAAAACCCTCATCGCATCAGGTTCATATCAAAAGCAATTATCATATATCAAAAGAACCTCCCTGCTCTTGCATTGTAGCTCATATTCATAGAAAAACTATTACCTCTGCATACCTTGCCATCAAAACTATTTGCTCTAATTACTAGGCTTTATGATATTTTGGAAAAGGTAAATTTTATCTGTTTCACAGACATACTCAAAATATCATGAAAAAAGTCAAATAGCCTTTTGTCAATAAATTAATTATCAATCAAATTTGTCAAATGTTTAGAAAAAATAATAACATATAGTTTTAACTTTTGAGCCATTAAATTATAATCAAAAACCTTAGAGTCACATTTAATGTTGCTAGCCTATTCCTTCCCAATCAAATTCAATTGAAGTTTAATAGTGACAGATTCAAAGGACCAATATTTTGGACCAAACCTTATTGACCTATATTCCCAATTGTCATTAGTAAATCTGGAAGGAAATGGAGTTGGGATGTTTAGAAAGGTGAAGGTTTTGTTGTTTCTTCGCTTTTGAAATTTAAATTTTAGCTATATTTTTACTTTTGCCAAAGATTGTTATAGTTTGGGATTAAAATGAAAGGTAGAAAAGTGAAATAATCTGGGCCAGAGAGATTCTTGGAGGTAGGGTGTTTGTCTTGCATGCAGAAGGACTGTGGTTCAGAATCCCGGTATCCCATATGGTCCCCCGTTCCTGCCAGGAGCAATTTCTGAGTGTAGAGCCAGGAGTAACCCCTGAGCACTGCCAGGTTTGACCTAAAACAAACAAACAAACAACAAAAACAAAAAATAACAGAAAAAATTGAAAAATAAATGGAAATAGAGACAAGATGTAACTTTTTAGCTTGCTGTTGTAGTTTATTTTTATCTAATCAACTTTGGGACAATGGGAAGAAATAAAGATATGGCAAAGTATATAAATAGAAAATTAATATCAAAACTGTCATGATTCTTACTATTAAAAAATGGGATGGTAATTGGGTTATAAATGCAATAGAGTATATATGACACTTGATTTGTAATCCTTCAATCCAGGTTCTTTTGTGGCACCACATATGGTCTCCATCAGGAATGATCTTTGGAGTCTATTTAGAGCCAGGTATAAACCCTGAGCATTTGCATATGTGGCTTAAACACAATATAAAGTATTTGACTTTGGTAGTGGACCTGGTATTGTGTGCCTAAAACTTAAAAATGAATAACTTTACTAACCATGGTGACTTACTAAAACATTACAAAAATAATATGAAAACTCCTGTGTTCTAATGTTGAAAATTAAAATGTGGCCAGTTCCCATATACTAATGAATATTATTTTGACAAAATACAAGCTAAAGTAGAAAATAGAGAGTTCCAGAATTCTGAAAATAGTTGAGATACACATATGCCGATCCTGAAAGCATACAAGAATAGAATAATATTATTCTGCAGTAAGTTTACATTATTATTCTTTAAGGTTAGGTAAGATGTTTAAATGGACTTGAGGACCTGGAAAATATAAAGAAAGTTCAAAGAATATGTGTAGTATTAAAAAGTCTTATTTATATATATTTTTCTGATCCCCAACTGATCTAAGTACTACAAGTAACATAAAATTATTCAAATTGACATGAGAAAAAAATGCATGTGATTTTGAATGGTTTGGTTGGGGGTAAAGTAGGGCACAGTGGGAGAATAATTTCAAACCATTCCTGGGACAGCTAATGAGACAAGATGTCTCACAAGTGTTAATAAAGCCTGATGTGTTGTTTATGGAAGATGTGTGCTCATGCTCAGAACTTTAATTTTGTGTTCCATCTGAAACTAATCAGTGAGCAAATATGCAGAAAGCACTTTTGGCATCTCTTCCACTTATTGATATGGGAGGAATCTATATACAAAGAACCCCATTAATAGAAATGAAAAGTGGTGGGTAAATTCCTTGTGTATGAGAAGAAAATACTGCCCTTTGTGCAGTGGTAATTAAAAACCAAAGAAAGCTTGCAATTGCACACAACTGCACACATGTTCCTGGTGAAAGCCACTTCACGGTACTGTTGTAGTTGCTTTCTTTAGTTTCAAGGGTTGGAGTCCAAGAGTTGTTAACTACTTCTCACCCTAGATCGCCAACAAAGAAATGAAAAAGAAAATGATGTATTGGAAAAGACCTTATTTAACCTACTGGCAGAGGTTTTCAATAAGAAAGTACTGACAAACAAGGGGAGAAATTTAAATGTAACCTAAAATATAACTGGATGGAATAGTAAGTGGTTTAGGAGATAGATCACCATACTTCTAATGACCTTGCCAGGAAGTTATTATTTGGATCTCTGGCATAACAAAAGAATAGTAATATGAGGCAATGATTTTTAGTACTAATTAAACCACTACTTACAAGGCGCAAAATCAAAAACATAAAAGAAAAGTTTTAGTTATTGCAGGAAAAAAGAAAGAGAGATGGAACAAAAATGCCAACTTTTTCTTTCTTTGTTCAGGATCTGGCAGTATATTCTGCACAGTCCTTTTGAGTTAGAGAGATGGTTGAAAAAATAAATATAATTATCTCTTCCTAGGACATGCCTCTATCTAAATTAACATGATATTGACATATTCTTTCGATGTAAGAAAATAAGACAATCAAATTTTACAAATAGGTAGTGCCCATAAAATCTCCAAGGTAAGATCTAGCAGAGAAACAATTTCTGACGTTGTGGTTTAATTCACTAAAACATTAATGAATATTCAAAGAATACTCCTGTTTGATTATGCAACTCCCAGTTCATATCCTATCACACCAAATGATCTCAGTCTAATAAATGATTAAATAAGCAAATGAGGTTATTAGATAAACTGACTTAGTTTTTTTGCTCTCTGATCTTCAGAGAATTATTCTCTGTGCTTCTCAGAATAGCGTTTTCTATTTGTATTCTATTATTCAGAGTGGGGTTAAACATCTACAATAGGATTTTATGTTTTGACTTTTTGTTTTGTTTTGTTTTTGTTTTGGGGCCACATCCATTAACTCACAGGGGTTACTCCTAGATATGTGCTCAGAAATCACTCCTGGCTTGGGAGGACCATATGGGATGCCTGGGGATAGAACCATGGTCTGTCTTAGGCTAGCACTTGCAAGGCAGACACCTTACCTCTAGCACCACCGCTCCGACCCCAATGTTTTGAATAAATATAAAAATATATTTATTTAAATAACAAATATAGAAAATTAAGGTAATAGGGAACAATGTAAAATTTATTTGAAGAATTGAGATAAATTTTATAGAATTAAATACACTCAATACAAACAGCACAACAATTGAATATTGAAGGATTACCATGGAGAATAAGTAACATTTCATAGATTTATTTATTCAGATGTCACAAATAATATGTTATTAAACACTTTAGAGTTATTCTGAAGATTAAATGTTTTGGAAATCTCACTCTCACATATTAAAAATAGTGGATTCAGGGCCAGAGCGATAGCACAGGAGTAGGTAGGCTTTTGCCTTGCACGTGGCTGACCCAGGACGGACCTGGGTTTGATCTTCAGCAACCTATATAGTCCCCCAAGCCAGGAGCAATTTCTGAACATATAGCCAGGAGTAACCCCAGAGCATCACCGGCTATGACCCAAAAACCAAAAAAATAATTAATAATAATAATATTAATAATAATAATAATAATGAAGGGCTATCCAGAGGAAAAAACTGCTCTTAAAAACTAGTTATCTACAGAAGACTCTGCCTTATCAACTGGCAAAAAAGGGGGATCCTATTAGTTTCAACTTGTCATCATATACATAAAAGTAACAATGTTTATAATATATTCTGCAGGGACAATGTTCTAAGTGTTTCCATGAGGTGTAATTCTCAAGTAAGAGCTTCTAAAAATGAACACTTACTTGTAGAGTAAACCCTGAGCATCACTAGATGTGGCCCCCAAACTAAAATAAATAAATAAATATAGTGGATTCATCACTTGGTTCAAAATTGCTATTCTAACATTGGCGGCAGGAAATGTTCACTGGTGAAGGTTGTTGTACATGATATAACTGTAACTCAATCATGAAAACTTTTATCTGTAAAAAACTGTATTATGAAAAAAAATCACATGAAAAATGATTAAGCTTCATTAAATTAATTATTGAGTGTGAAATCAATGTAAACTAATTGCTAATCTAGATTCTACATTTGCAGAAACAATTATGAAATATAAATTTACAGAAATAAAATAGAGCAAGAAGAAAGAACTAGAAGTAGTATTAATAGTAGTAGTGTAGTAATAGAAGAAGAAGAACAACAACAAGAGCAAGAACAAGAACAAGAACAAGAAAGAACTAGAAGAAAAACAAGAAGAAGAATAACTAGAAGAAGAAGAAGAAGAAGAAGAAGAAGAAGAAGAAGAAGAAGAAGAAGAAGAAGAAGAAGAAGAAGAAGAAGAAGAAAAAGAAGAAGAACAAGAACAAGAACAAGAAGAACAAGAAGAACAAGAACAAGAACAAGACAAGAACAAGAAGAAGAACAAGAAGAACAAGAACAAGAAGAACAAGAAGAACAAGAACAAGAAAAACAAGAACAAGAAAAACAAGAACAAGAACAACAAGAACAAGAACAAGACAAGAACAAAAACAAAGACAAGAACAAGAACAAGAGCAAAAAAGAAAAAAAAACCATGCATTTTCAGAAGTAAAGGTAAGGCCTTGGATATATTATAGGATTATAGTGCTCCCACTATCTTGAACACAGGCTACCCTGACACAATTCATAATAGCACATGTGGTTTCAGGACTACCAGTACTATTTCTGAGTAAAGGTTCAGAAGAAGGGCTGAGCACTTATGAGCATGACAACAAAACATAAATAACTAAAAGTAGAATCAAAGTTTGGTAATGTGCAGCTAAAAGCCAAATCTTAGGTATGTGGCTCTTTAACTGCAAAGAAAAAGTAAAATGTAGATGCGAGCCTCCGTTACTATAGAAAAAATAGTGTAATAGATGAAACTAGTTATTGATTTTAGTCACACATCAACATGCTTCATTATTGGATGTTTATAGAAGTAAAGTCATGTATGTAAATCACTTTAATCTTTGTTCTTGACTTAATTTAAGAAAAGATTTTGGGAGGCCGGAGTGGTGGCGCAAGCCATAAGGCATCTTAAGCAGGCTAGCCTATGATGAATAGCGGTTTGGTCGTCCAGGATTTCATATGTTCCCCCAAGTCAGGAGCGATTTCTGAGCGCCTAGCCAGAAGAAACCCCTGAAAGTCACGAGGTGTGGCTGAAAATACAAAAAAAAAATTATCTAATTAGATATTTTATAAAATATGATTATATGTTAATAATAAACCATTTAAGTATATTATACATAATATATTAAGCATATAATAAATGGGAATCCTATGGAGCATATAATATGCACCACATATTATGCATAATATATAAATAATGACTCTAAAGTGGAAAATAAAATAATTCTTTGTTAAATATTCTTTTGTAGTGCATAATATTCTTAGTTTTACTGAATCACAACTGTTTACCTTCTCTTCTCTTCACTCTATTTGATTTGAAGTGAATCATTGACAATGCCCCTTGGTTCAATATAATGAAGGTATCAGTCTATGTTTCCTTAATGTTATTTATGGGTGAAGTTCTAATACTGAAGTTAATAATACATTTTGTATTGATGTTAGGCAAGACTCTAAGCTCATTTTTACTGCATATGTAGGTGACCTGACATATGTTCATTTTGTGAAAAGATAATCCTTGCACAACTTTCTCCTCCTTATTTTGTGCTCCTTTGACTAAGATGAGCTACTGTATGTATGTATGTATATATATATGTATATATATATATATATATATATATATAATGATCTGTCTATGGACTCACACATCTATTTCATTGATTTAGAATCTGTCTTTATTCAAACTTTATGATTAATATAAGTTTATAGTATAATAAAGTTTTGGAACTTAGAAATTCATTTATTAGATCTTCTATGAGTATCATGATATTACCTTTATATGAATTTTTCTTCATTGATCTTTCTGTGCTCTATATTCTATCTTTAGCTTTTATCATTTTTATTATACTGTGTCTTGGGAGATTTTTATTTGGGTTTATTCAACTTTTGGAAATTCTACTATAATTCCATTGACTGGTTGTTCTTTTTCAATATCACCTTCTTGTTCCTCTGAGATTCTGATGATTATTATTTTGATCTTCCTCTAACAAACTCTTTTTTTAAATATTTTTTTTATTTCAACACCTTGATTACAAACATAGTTGGGTTTCAGTCATACAAGAACACCTCCTTCACTCGTCCAATCTTCCCATCACCAATGCCCCCATCTCTTCCCTCCCCCATCCCCAGCCTGTATTCCAGAGAGGCTTTCTACAACCCTCACTCACTGACATCCGTATAATAGTTCTCAGCATAGTTATTTCTCTAACTGAAGCTCACCACTTGAGCCGGTCCTTTCACCCTCAACTCTGGGAATTATTTCAATGTCTTTAATTTTTCTTAAAACCCATAGATGAGTGAGACTATTCTGTATCTCTCTCTCCCTCTGATGTGAAAGACTTATACAAAGTAAACAAAACTCTGCTTCAAACTCTTATATTTTGAAATTTTACTAAGTTTCCTATATTTCACCTTGGAGTTTCCCTTAGTCTTTTATTTTTTTTTCATTAACCTTGCTTATCTTCTGCTGAGGTCTTCCACTGAGTTTTCTTTTTTAAATTATTCTTATACCTACCATTCTCTCATTTCTATAACAACTGATTATGACTTCTCTTTTATAATCATGTACTTTCTTTTACCTGTATCATTGCTTCTCTGAGAAAATTAAACATTCTGATATCTTTAAAATTGTTATTTTAGAAGTTATAGTCCTGATCATTTCTTTTAGATCCTTCCAGGAATGAATTAGCTTCACTCATTAGGCTTGGTGCATTCTAGATGTCTTCCCTTTGTCCCTGTTATGGTCTATTGGTTATCATGTGTGAAATAAAATTGATTCTGCAAGTATAAAACATTATAATACTTTATATAGTATACCTTATTAGCTTAAATCGCTATTATAAAATGTAGAGCTAGTTTAAATTATACTCCGTGAGACATGTCTTAAGTAAAAAGATCAAGAGTAATCCAATAAGCACAGGAAATCCAAATCAATGAGTTAATTCAATAAGTACAGGAAATCATACAAAACAATGTTAGCTGTCAGGAAAATGCAAATAAAACCATAATAAGATACTCTATGCATACATTATAATGCATTATAATTTATATAATAAGAAAAATAATATGCATTTTTATGGTATGAAATGGAAACCATATAAGTGTTTGGAGATAATGTAAAATTTTGAAGATTTTTTAAAAAATTCTGTGATTTCTTTCTTTTTTTTTTGGTTTTTGGGCCACACCCGGCGGTGCTCAGGGGTTACTCCTGGCTGTCTGCTCAGATATAACTCCTGGCAGGCACGGGGACCATATGGGACACGGGGATTCAAACCAACCACCTTAGGTCCTGGATCGGCTACTTGCAAGGCAAACGCCGCTGTGCTATCTCTCCGGGCCCCTGTGATTTTTTTGTGTGTGTGTGTGGTTTTTGGGTCACATCCGGCAGTGCTCAGGGGTTACTCCTGGCTCCAGGCTCAGAAATTGCTCCTGGCAGGCACGGGGGACCATATGGGGAGCCGGGATTCGAACCGATGACCTCCTGCATGAAAGGCAAACGCCTTACCTCCATGCTATCTCTCCGGCCCCGCCCCTGTGATTTTTTTTTTTTTTTTGGTTTTTGGGCCACACCCTGTGACGCTCAGGGGTTACTCCTGGCTATGCGCTCAGAAGTTGCTCCTGGCTTCTTGGGGGACCATATGGGACGCCGGGGGATCGAACTGCGGTCCGTCCTAGGCTAGCGCAGGCAAGGCAGGCACCTTACCTCCAGCGCCACCGCCCGGCCCCCCCTGTGATTTTTTAAGGTAAAACAGAGTTACTTTATGAATCAGTAATTCTATTTAAAGATAATAAATATAAGCATTTTATAAATCGTCCACAAAAGTAATTGTGCTTTATGCTTACAGGAACATATTTTAGTAACTTTGACAGATGCTGTTTAATAAATAAATTATATATCTATAAAATAAAATATTATTTGACAACAAAAAGAAATGAAGTACTGATAATTATAAAATATATCATTTTTGTAAACATTGGTTGCAAAAATTGCATACATTATGATTTTACTTATATAAAATACACAAAGTTGGCAAATCTCTAGGAATATTAGAAAGTTCTGGACTGTGAAGGAGTAATATGAAATTAAGATAATGAATATGTTCTAAAACCTATTCTGATGATGTTTATACATATTTCTGAAATTACTAAAAGCTACAAAATTAAATATATTAAATAAGTGAATTCATGGCACACGAATTATTTCAATAAATGTATTTTTAAAAACAGTTTAAAATAATAATGCCTATAGCATGAAATCTTAAGAATGGTCTGAAACTGTTGGACTATGTCTGAACACAGCATGCAGACAAATATTTTAATTAATTATCTTATACATATGAACCATCTGCTTAAACTATGAGATCTAACCTGGATATAAAAAATCTTGCTTCATTTACCACATATTGATACCTGAAATAAAAGTTAAATGTGCATGCATAACCATATAGATGAAAAAAATTAAGAAAAGCATATTATATCTTTTCACTTCTTTTAGTAATATAAAAACAACAATTTGAGCAAGCGAAGAAGAAATGTACAAGTTTTTAAATATAGAATCCCAAGTGATAATAAAGTAGGCTGGGACATTACATTTCATGCAGTCAACCTAAGATTGAACTTAAGTTTGATTCCAGTTTGACATATGATCTTCCAAGCACTTTCAAGAGAGATCCCTGATTATAGAGCCAAAAGAAAACCCTAGACACAGATTGGTGTGCTCACCAAAAATGTTTAAAAACATATTGTCTCTTTTAATTTTAACACCAAGCTCCAAAAACACAAACTTGAAAGTAAATTAGTTATGCTCTTTACATGACATGATAAGTAGATTACAGAGCTAAGACTTTAACTCGGATCCTTTACTAATGTAATTAATAAAAAAGTTCTAATACAGCACACATTTTTAAATCAGACAGTAATAAGACTTCATTTTTTTAGTATTTACCACTTTAACAGCACCACCAGAATCGTATCAATTTTAGATCAATAACCAATATGACACATAATTATTGACCAAATAAATAATTTACCTTTGCATTTACTCCTGATCATTGTCATAGACAATATAAACTTGTTAAATCATTAATTCACAACATACTGTTTTCACTACTCCAAAACGCTCTGTATTTGACCTATTTACTCCACTTAATATCCTCTCTCCACTCAAACCTTGTTGCAAACACTATTGCTTTAACTGCTCTCATATTTTACAGAATATCATAGTTTCAATCAGAGACTTAAACATTTTATGGCTAATTAATTTCTTCTAGATTTATGCATTCAGAACCCCTCCATATCTTTTCATGACTCCACAGTTCATTTCTTTTTATTGCAAAAAATATTCCATTACTAGGATTTAGTTCATCTTTTCACCTCCTAAAATCTTTCTTGAATACTTCACAATGTCAACTATTATGAATAACTATGAGCTCAGGTTTTTAGTAGGCACATGTTTCTCCCATTTTATATAATAAGTAGACTTAGTTGTGAAAATGCTGCCAAGATACTTTCTAAATAATATAAATACTATTATTTGTAATAATATATATGTAATAATACATACTACTAATAATATGTAATTTGTAATAATAATAATAACAATGTCCCTACAACACTAATTTAATTAGTATTTTGTATTTTAAATATAACCTGGTGGTCCTCATGAATTGTTAATTTAAATATATATATAAATTATACAAAGATAAGCATATTATTATAAATATTTTCATATTTTTATCTTATTTGATATCTATTTATATCTTTTGTTAGTATTTTTATATCCCAACAAATTCTTGTTTCAAAAAGACGTATGGTGGGGCTGGAGAGGTAGAGTGTTTGCCTTGCATGCAGAAGGATGATGGTTCGAAATCCGGCATCCCATATGGTCCCCTGAGCCTGCCAGGAGCAATTTCTGAACATAGAGCCATTGAATAACCCCTGAGCGCTGCCAGGTGTGACCCAAAAAGCAAAAAAACAAAGAAGAAGAATAAAGATGAATGGTTCTCTGAGCCCATTTTATCAATTATACTTCAAATAGAAATATATATCACAGTATTTATCCTTGAAAAATTAATTAATGGTTTTAAATTGATAGTTTTTAAATAAAATGTAGATTCCATATATGTGGACACAATTGTGGAAACCACATTTATTCTATTTTGTTTGGCAAGTTGACCAAGACTAAATAAAATAACAGGTTTTGAGGCATTCTATTTATCATATAAGTAGTATATAAATATAATTGTATTCATACAAATTGGCACAAGCTGTTAATTAAAATTTAGTCTAGACAGAGGCATTTCTTTTTCTTAAAGTTCAGTGGTAATCAGAATTTTCTTCTTAGATTGCCTGTAAAGAATTCATCTTATTCTCTGTAGGTGAAATTATCATTTTTCTCTTGTTTTTTGATCTTTTAGTCATACCTTTCAGTGTCCAAGGGATCTTGAGGTGCTAAGGATTGTATATCAATCCTGTGTATCAGCAGGATACAAAGAGTGCAACCTTTGAGCAGGCTTTATGCTTCTGAAGATGAGCTCTTAAGGTCTCAGCAAGCATCCTCTTTTTTTTACTACAAAAATATATTATAAATTCTCTGTTCTTATTTTCTATGTTTAAATAAATGTTTTAGATCTCATATTTCTATACTGTACTAAACATTTGCAGTAGTTAATTTGCTGTAAGCAGTTCATCTTGGTCAATTTGAATTTCATATGCAAAATTTAGAAAACTTTTATTTAGCAACATTGTTCTGAAGTTCTTATATACTTCGTTGCCATTTTTCATTGTTTCTGGTACATGCCATGAGAGATATGCTCTGAATAATGCCCATTTTGGGTATCTAGAAAGTCCACACTACTTCTATTCCTCCAGTGCTTGTTTGAATATATGACAGTAAATATTAGCAACTTTATCCAGGACTCAATTAATAAGATTACATTTGCCTTTTGAAGATTACATTTGCCTTTTGATGAGACTAAATAGCCAAGCCAAAGAAAACAACAATAAAAATCAAGGAACCTAAACTTTAAGAATCTAAACTTAAATGGTCCTGTTATATTGGCAGGCCAGGGAGCAAAGGGCTGTGGTATAGGATTCACCTTGGGTCCATTGTTGGAGGACGTTGACACTGGTGGTGAATGACCTTGATGCACTATATCTGAAATTCAACATTGAAGGACTCTGTAGATCACAATTGTTTCAATAAAAATACAATTTAAAAAAGAAATATATTACCTTTTGTAAAAATGTTATGATGAGGGCAATCTTACTTCTTTTAGTATGGTTTCAGTACTTAAATATTAGTATTGCTATTTACTTTATTAAAATTAAAATATTAGTGTTATTATTTGCTCCTTTTCAGAAGTGATTAGGGGGCACTCTAAGTTTGTGCTGAAGGTCTGCTTAAAGTGGAGATGATGTGAATGCCATTCATCAAATTTAGGGTGCCCTTGATAAAAGCACATGCTCCAGCCCTTTCAGTCAACTCTGACTCTGTAAATCCTATCTAAACATCAATACAGTTAGTCTCTCCTGTATTTACTCTATTATTTTACAGAAAAACTTTCAGTAATGTGGGGCCAGGAAGGTGGCGCTAGAGGTAAGGTGTCTGCCTTGCGAGTGCTAGCGTAGGATGGACCGTGGTTCGATTCCCTGGCGTCCCATATGGTCCCCCCAAGCCAGGGGTGATTTCTGAGCACATAGCCAGTAGTAACCCCTGAGCGTCAAATGGGTGTGGCCCAAAAACCAAAAAAAAAAAAAAAAAACCCAAAAAACTTTCAGTAATGTAAACTTTATGCACAAAAGTTATCATACATAGTCATCCATATGTTTATCTCTTTCTTTTTTTTTTTTATTTTGGTTTCTGAGTCACACTCAGCAGCACTCAGTAGTTACTTCTAGCTCTGCACTCAGAAATCGCTCCTGGCTAGGGGGACCATATGGGATGCCAGGAATCAAACCTAGTTTGTCCTAGGTCAGCCATGTGCAAGGCAAATGCCCTAGCTCTGTGCTACCATTCTGGCACTATATATTTATATCTTTAATAATAAATTGATCTACTATGTTGGCCATTTTATGTATATAATATAAATTGCCACCCTTTGTCTTCTGTCACTTCCATCCTTGTAGAATTATAAGTTTGGATCATGGTTTTTGAACCCAAAATGTTACCTTCTTTCACTATAATTTCCCATTTCTTTCTCAATTTATACTACTCAAAATACATAATGTTATTGAATGTTATTATTTCCTAATTAAGTTAATCTTGTTTTTAACAGATCATTCTTATTTTTAACTTTCTATAGTTACATTTTCCATAACTACATTTTTCTTAGCATTGCTAACTCATATAAAATGCAGTGCAGAAAGCAATTCATTCAAAATGTAACACCCTCGAGCATGTGAAAACCTTGACTTTATTGACTTACCTTTTGTGATGTGTTCAAAATGTTACTTTTATCCTTCCAGACATTTCCTAATCAGACACTCTTCAAATGCTAAATGCCTTTCCTCTGCTTTCCTTTCATCCTGTGCAACTCGTTTTCCTCCATGCTTTCGTTATTCAGTTTTGCCATAAGGTTCTTTTATTATTTATTAAAGATAATATGAAATTTTCTCATAGATATTAGTGATCCTTTTATTATTAGACAAAGTTGGGACAGCTTCCTTTATCTTTATTTTATTCATATTAATGCAGATATCAACTTGTATCTTTCCTGCCCATTGAAGTTAATTTATTGGTTATATCAATATCAATAATTTAAGCAGTGTGGGCCAGTATGATTAAATTTTCCCAAATGGCAATTTTAAAAGTTCTGTTCTGAGAATTTGTTATATATTATTTTACATTTTCTGATGAAAGTATATAATAAAATGAGTAAGAAAGAGAAAAGACTTTTCATTCAGGCTGTTACAGGTCAATTATGGTACAGTAATAATATATTTTTACATACATTTTCAAAGAGCTACTTTTTTGACTTATATAACAGTTAATGAGAATACAATACAAGTTTTCACTTGTCTTTATTTTAAAGTTTAATTTTCTCTTTCTTTATACTATTGAGACATTTCCTCCTTTCTAGACTCATAAAAATGCAAAAGCATGTATAGATAAACAAAAATAGCCATTTTTCTTATGATAAATAGCCTGATAACTATATCACATTGAAAAGTCCTTAATTGCAGTTAAAGAAAAAAATTCACTAAATTATTTCTGTATGTGTGATTTACCATATTATGAGTGCTTCGAAGTCATCTGACTTATGTCTTTATCCAA
Source organism: Suncus etruscus (assembly GCF_024139225.1). Classification (NCBI taxonomy): domain Eukaryota; kingdom Metazoa; phylum Chordata; class Mammalia; order Eulipotyphla; family Soricidae; genus Suncus; species Suncus etruscus. Next base: position 30,112,522 of record NC_064850.1, on the reverse strand, counting down.
ATGGGAAAAAAAAATACATGGATGACCTATATTATGTTGCCACATTAAATACCTTGAGCCCTCAAGACCAGCAATAACAATCACTTGGTGGGTTAATAGTGGTGACAGAAGCTATAAGCTGTCCTATAACATGATAATGTGAACATATTCCCAGAGACTAACATTTTTTGATAATCTGAATTTGTTGAAGTTGTGACATTTAATGGGCTATTGCCCAAGCTTTTTCAGTTATACTCTAATTAGCTCACATTTCCCTAGTGATTCTATTATTACAGATGGAAGTCATACTTCATGTACTAATACCTAATTCTTTAGTCAAAAGTTGAGAAATCTAGACTATGCATCAAAATTTTACTTCACTATTCATGTAGCTATTAAGTTGCTAAGGCAGGTGATGAAAGGAAAACAGATTTTGTGCCTGGTCAACTAACAACACATACTTTAGTAGGTATTTATTTTCTTATTCTTTGGGGACATAAATAAAATGATTGAAATATATTGGAATTTTACTGTTAAAAGAGTCCTCTTGAATAACATAATACTTTAATTTTACCTTTGTATTAAGAGCAAGTACAACAGAATAGATATTGGCTTATCCATTACATTATATTGCATATATAAAAAGCTTAGAATAATATATTCTTTTTTTATTTAATATTTTTTTGTTTTTTTGGGCTATACCTAGTGACATTCAGAGGTTACTCCTAGCTATGCACTCAGAAATTGCTCCTGGCTTGCAGGATCATATGGGATTCCCCGGGGAATCAAACCGCTGTTCGTCCTAGGCTAGCTTGCATCAAGGCAGATGCCCTACCGCTTGCACCACCACTCCGCCCTTAGAATAATATATTCTTAAATATGTTTGCACTATAGATGAGAGGGGGGGAATGGTGTTAGTACTATATTAATAATTTCCAAAGGACACATAAAAGAGTCAGTAAACCAGAACTTATTCTTCCATTTATATTGTGTTTTCTACTACAACATAAAGCCATAGATAACAATAACTCAGATAACAATAGCCAAAATGTTAATTGATTATCTATTAATATTATTAAATTAATAGTTAATGTAAATATAAATATAATTTATTTTAGACTAAAAACAATTTTTGCAAAAGTCCATTATTATATGATTAGTTCATTTATTTGTAATGAGACCATGTATCTCTTTTTATTTACTTTTTGGTTTTTGGCCACACCCAGCAGGTATTCAAGGCTACTCCCGGCTCAGAAATAAGCTCCTACCATGCTTGGGAACCACAAGGAATGTGGGTAATTGAACCCTAGTCAGACCTGAGTTGGCTGAGTTCAAGCAAATGCCCTACCACTGTTCTGTCACTAGGGCCCAATATTTCTCTATTTCTTTTGTATGGAGTTGTTATGCATCTCATCTTACAGCTAACTGATTCCTCCTCAGCTCCTGTCTAAGGGGTGGGGGGGCTTTCCATTGAGGTTTTTATTCGTCTACTACTGAGTTTTTCAGACCTGTTATTTCAGTTTGGAGGTTTCTGATTTTTATTTCCATATCATCTTGATTTTTATTTGTGTATGTTCAACTCGATCTCTGCTTCCATCAGTTCTACGAACATCCTCCATATTTCTTCTCTAAACTCCTTATCTGAGAGGCTAACTAGGTGGTTGGCAATTTTTGGGTCATCAGAGCTGCCATCTTAATTCTCTATGCCTGGTATTGGCCTGCGATTTTTCCCCATTGTCACACTTGTGAGTTTTATTTCTACGTGTTATGATGGGGTTCATTGGCTAGAAGATGTGTGCAGCGTGAAGCGAAAATGAATCTGATTCCACCCTCTGTGGGTGTTTTCAGCTCACCTCCTCTTACACAGCTTCTGCAGGTGCTTCTGGACTGGGTTGGTCTTAAAAGTCACAGCTGATGGGTAGGCTGAAACCCTTGCAATGGTGTTCAGCAGCAATCTCAATATATCACTTTTTCTAAACAGCAATTCAGTGATTATGATTGCTTGAAATAATTATTTTTGTATATGTGTATAAATATTCATGAATTGTCTTAGAACCTATATGTACAGTTTTTAATCATTCTTGAAATACTTTCTGCTTGTCTATTTTATGGTCTACTGGGCTTACCAAACACTATAACATATTTTTTAATTTTTATTTTGACCATATTGACATACATATCTTTCACAGTAGTATTTTAGGTACATATTAACATTGAATCAGGGAAATTCTCATCACCAAATTTGTCCTCCCTCCACCCAAAAACCAAAAATAAAAATAAAATAAGTGTGTAGTGTAAAAAGAAATGGCAATACTAAAACACTAAATCAAGAAGAGGGTCACAGCTCTGTGGTTGTTTAGAAGAAAATATTGTTTTCTCTAAATTTCCTTCTTTGGTTTCTATAGATAGCTTTAATCAGGCTGTTACATTTTACATATACACTATATGTCTACACATTCTTGAGCTCCTCAGTGCACTCTTTATTTAATTACATTCTCTATTATTTTTTTGGCATGTCTTTAGCAAGAGAATGGAAATACATTAGTCAACACTATAACTTATTATTAATAAACAATAATTTATCAGCATTGTAAGTAAAAAAGTAATGTGAGAATTATTTAACAAAGTTTTCCCCAATGTTCATCATTACCCAAACAACATTCTGCTTTATCTAATAACCCACAAATTTTCTCTCTACCCCACATAACCTCCATTCAGATGAACATTTACAGGCAAAATTTTCAAAATTATTTACAGAGATGGGGCTACAGTTCAGTGAACTCTCATTCTTTACATGGAGCAGCTTGGAGTTTGATCCCTGTCACAATTCTCTAAACTATCCTTAAATATGTTCCACCGTTATCCATATATTTCTTTGTGCTTGTTTCAGCACATTTGCCAACAACCTACTTTTATATTAGTGCCAACCTCAGGAGTGCATTTTTGATATAACCTTTCATTTTTTTTCTTTTTTTTTTTTTTTTGGGGGGGGGAGGTGTTGAGTTAAACCCGGCAGCACTCAGGGGTTACTCCTGCCTCTATGCTCAGAAATCGCCCCTGGCAGGCACAGGGGACTATATGGGATGCCTGGGTTCGAACCACCGTCCTTCTGCATGAAAGGCAACCGCCTTACCTCCAAGCTATCTCTCTGGCCCAGCATTTTTGATATAGTTTCTTAAACTGCGGGTCACGAATCAGCTTTTAAACTTAATATGGAATCCTAAACAAAACAAAACAAAAAGCAAGATGAAAACAGCCAAAAGATTTAGAATGCAAAGAAATTAACCCAAATATCCCAAACAGACAGAAAAAATTCACTGTATTTCTGTCAAGACTTGCCTAGATTGCATTTTCAGACAAATGGACATTTTCAAACAGAAAAACCTTAAGAAACCCTCTACCACTCTGCTGAAGTGGTAGCACAGTGGTAGGGCACTTTGCCTTGCATGCAGCTGATCCAGGACGGAAAAGGGTTCAATCCCAAGCATCCCTTATGATCCTCTGAACCAGGAGTGATTTCTGAGCTCATAGACATGAGAAACCTCTGAGCAAACTGGGTGTGGCAAAAAAAACAACAACCAAAAACCTGCTTTTGTATCGTTTATTCATCAATACTTTAATAAAAAATGTCTCATATATCTCTTAACACTGCTTAGTCAACGGAGATAAGATCATTTGATAAGATTTGCTGTTGACCCAAATTCATAAATGGCTTTCTCTAATAATTCAAACTTCTTTTAAAGTTATTTTCCAATCTTAATCCAATGTTTCTTTTTTTTTTTTTTTTTTTTTTTTGGTTTTTGGGCCACACCCTGTGACGCTCAGGGGTTACTCCTGGCTATGCGCTCAGAAGTTGCTCCTGGCTTCTTGGGGGACCATATGGGACGCCGGGGGATCGAACCGCGGTCCGTCCTAGGCTAGCGCAGGCAAGGCAGGCACCTTACCTCCAGCGCCACCGCCCGGCCCCTAATCCAATGTTTCTTAGTTGTGTGAAATATAGAATATAGTGTTTTTATGTTCACAATAACAAAATATAAGAAACATTTTTATGTTCTGTTTTACAATTTAATTTGTTATTCATTGTCTTTTTCTTGTTTCTTGTATTTCTAAACACAGAAGCATACACACACTGAAATGTATATTTGATGAGAACTAGCTAGTTTGCTTGGTTCACAAAAGGATTCTTTTAAAAGTAAAGATGGGTGTGATTTTTTTATGAGTATTAGCATTTTTAAAACATAAGCTGATCTCTCTAAAATTTGGAAAAATGGGTAGGATTTAGGACAGAAGATTATGAGAGTAGATATGCCATTTCATGGCTTTACTTCTCTACACTAATTTTATGCTATGGACAGGTTGACCTTTACCAAACATAATATATAATTTTTATTCTGATGATTTTTGCTTATGACATTCTACTTTCATGAAGACTTACTACCTGACTTCATATTAACTTATGAGAGTATTTCCATGCTTGCTAATCATCTTTCCAACATGACTTATCTTTCATTACTTCCTCTTTCAGCAACACAATGGTCTATTCTTTTCTAAAACGCTTAAGAGTAGTGTTTTCAAATCACTCTATGTTTTAAAGGAAACTGTAGAGGACATGTGCTACAAAAGTATTGCAATAGCAAAACAAATTTTTGTCTTGTTAATTAGTTGATCCAGGCTGTTATGTCTGTCACTACAATCTGATGAGTGCATGTGTTGATGTAAGATCAACTAGAATTTCTGGAACATATTTTTCTTCTCTTAAATAATAAAGCATGATTTACAATGTTGGGAGTACTTTTCTGTTGATAAAAATAATGTCTTTTTTTAGAGTTTATGCTAATATTCAACTTAGGAATATTAGTCTTTGATGATCTCACATTGATTTTTTTCTATGTATATCAGGGATGTTGTCAGGAAAAAAAATTACAATTTCCTTGCTATTCTCAATATAGTGCCATTTTTTAGAACTAATAATATCTATGAATTGTTGTTTTATAAAGCTTTATAAATGGACTTCAGAAATCCAGAATATTTTAGACTACTCTTCATAAGTTTCATTGACTCCAGCTTTATGATTTTGACGAAATATTCTGTATTGTTTTATTGATATAGCAATTATAGATAAAGGTAAAGAGGTTTCAAAAGACATAATTATTTCTTTTATATGCCTTTGTACAACATATAGAAAAATATATGCCTCTATTTTAATATTTAAATAAATAATAATGCCTATATTTTAATGTTTAGATAATATTTACACTTATCCTATTGATATTTTTTGCCAAATAAATCAAATAGTATTTATTGTGCATTATTTGTATATATATAAAATATTAATTTATTTGTGCAAATAAACACCTGTATCACTGAGTATATGTTTATAAGTTGTACACATACATGTCTGTTTTGCAAACAAAAATATTGATATACATGAAGCATAATACCTCAGCAATAATAGTAATAGAGCTCTCAATGTTATGGTTTCATAAAGTAATTTTATGTACACTTGTTTTTAATTTCTTGATAAATGACAAATAAACCTATTATACTCCATTTCTTCACTGAAGTCAGAAGTTTTGGAAGAGAGAATGTACTTCAATAAGTGATGCAGTGAAATAAGCAGATGGACAAAGTAAAAGAACAAAGGAGATCCTTGGAATGTGCATTTACAAATGTGTTTCCAAATTGTTGTTATTCCATGTTGCTTTGTACTGTATTCAGGAGGGGTAAGTGAATGATTTTCAGATTTTTTCTTTCCCAATTAACTCTTTTATTTTTCATTTAAATTAGAGACACAGTACTCTTTCAATGAGCATAATAATGAGAGTATGAAAATAATCTACTTCTAAGGAAATGAATCTCGCGAAAATAAAATTTCAATTGCCTGTATTTGCCGAGTAAAACCACCACTTTGACAAAACAATATTTTTCAAGCCAATGCAGGAATCCTCAGGCTGTTGATCATACAATGAATTGCTCTACCCTAGAGAAGCAATGCTATATTGTACACATATGTAATACCCTCAAAGGGCTTTTGCCAAGTGACATTTCTAATATAAGCCACAGGCAACATCTAGCAATGTGTGTAGAATTGCTTTGTGTCTAGAATTTCAGGAAAATCAAATGAGTTAACATTCTTTGACCATAGAAATCTCATCAGTTTTGCTTTTTTGCTGTTTCCCTGCTTCATTTTTCAATTAAATGCAGTTCAAGGCTGAACTAAAGTGGCTGACAGTTAGACTGAATTTAGAAGTTTCTTCAAAACCCTTAGGAAAGATATGGACCAAAGAAAATCTGACACCATTCAGAGGCAACTTCACTTACTTTCTCCTTTTAATATATCATTTTGCCACAATAAACATTTTGGTTTTAGTTCTAAAGCAATAAGCCAGAACCAGGAAAGAGAAGAGTCCTAAGAGAATTAATTAGAACTGGTTTTCATACAGAGTAAATATTTAAAATATTCTTTAAAACTTCTATTTTTCACTTTATGATTTATAATTTAACAATACTGTCAATGATTGGATTTCTTAATTGTAGAACCAGGCTTTCCATCATCACTATCATTCCCTTTATCTCCACTGTTGTCTCCAGAGCTCATTTTCACTCTCACCCCCAGCCTTGCCCCACCACTCTCACCCTACTCCCCAATGGCTAACTGCCTTCATTTTCATTGTGATGGTGATTTTGGAGTTATCTCCTATACTAAAATGCTTGTATGGAGAATTTTTGCAGTAAGTAGCAACTCCTAAATGAGGTCATCACCCTCAAATTATTTGGTCCAGAGGTCAGTCGCTTTAAGAGTATGATTTTAATATTAAAAGAAACTAACCATTTAACTTTGATCCGTAATTTCAGTTTTTACTGAAGAATGCAGATTGAAGAGCTATTAAGCCTGCTAAGAATAAAACCACTTCATGAGATTTCAGGCTCTCTTTTGGCATTAAACGAAAACAGATTTTTGGTCTTAATTTAATCACTCAATAACATCCCAGTTTATACTAGACCCAATCGAAGTGGTTTTATGCTCATGTTAAACACTAGACAATTAAAATACAAAAAAATAATGAAAGAAAATACTCACTATCTAGATAAAGGCTCGAATGTTTATGTTGAGTAACCTATCCAAATAAAATTATTGTCCTGAAGGAATATAAAGAAAAGTGGATCCATTTTTGTTCTGTTTTTTAAATCTTATCCTGCTTCTCATATCATAGTGAAAGGACTAGACAATGTTTCCAGAAAATTCTTAGCCCAGCTCCTATTTTCTATACATTTTGATGCAGAAACACTAGATCTTATTTATAAAATCCTGAATATGTTTCAAATAAAAGAATGCAACAAAATAATCAATTGTGCCTGAGCATTTTAAAAATTAAATATTCTTAAACAGATGCCTATTGATGTCAGTGCAGGCATACGAAGACTGATCCAAAAAGTGTGTTTGCTTTTTAAACCAAATTGCTTACCTATTTGAATGTATAACACAATGATGCAATAGTGAAAATGGTAAATTATCAATGGGCACATGAAATTAGTACATTCTTCGTTACATGGGTTATTTTGTGTGTGTGTGTATGTGTGTGTATGTATGTGTGTGTATCCAAACTGTAGTTAGGAAATAAAAAGCATTTTAGTATAAGCCCCACAAAATTCATAATTTAGTAGTGAAATCAGCTAAAAAGTACGTTTAGAACACTCATATATATTTCTACAATGGATACAAGCAGTTGAGACTATTGCTTTGTAACTCTTCCTATTACAATGAAAAATAAACTATAAAGGTTTCTTTTTGCATGTATAAGGTATACATTATATTTCTTTAAAAGTTCTATGGCAAACAGATGCAGATTAAAAGTATCCTTCCTTGCTCTTATCCTACCTCAGCTCTCTGTAAACCTAAGTAGGGTCCTTTGATCCAAATCTTTTGCAATGTTTTATTTCTTCCACAACATAACTCTCTCACTTTCTGCTCTCCCCCACACTAAACCATATGGACAGATTAGTTCTAGTATTTGGTTTTCCTCAAAAAACAGGACATTTATATGTTTGTCTTGTTTAAGGTTCTTAAGTTTTATAACTATACAAAACTTGATCATCATAAAACATAACAATTAAAAATAATATCAAAATTGATTCAAAATACATTTTGATATTTATCCAAGCATTTTAGTCTAGTCTATAATCAAATATTTCTATAGCAACAGATTCTCTAGTTTGCCATCATTTATTATTATCTATTACTTATATTTCTATTGCTTTAGTTTCTGGGTCAAGCTTTTTTCTACTACACTGTGAATAACATGTGTTTTTATTTTAATTCGATAATGAAACAATAAAGAATAATGTAAAAATTAAAAAAGGTTTAAATTTTCTTAAATAATAGGTATCCAATCAATTTGAAAAATTACATTCTAAGAAAAGAAAATTTCTACTTCTTTCTCCTTGACAGACAGAAACTCTCAAAAGTAGTTTTCAATGGAATTCAACACTATATTATGTTGTAAGCATATTCAAAAGCAATAGGAAGGCATTTATAATTTTAAAGATTTGTTGATGTTTATGAAGATGTTAAGAGTAAACTTGCTTATGGCATGGAGAGAATATGCAAGATTTTACATCACAATCCATCTCCTCCCAGTCGACTATTCAGTTCACTACAGGATCTTACAAAATTTTTCAGGGTAACTCACTTTCAATAGTACTAATCATCATTCAGACATAAAAACTCAGTGTACCTATTTCTTTTTGGTATCCATTCTTTGTTAAAAGCTTGTATTTTAGTTTTCTGAGTCTAATGACTTTGATAGGTCACTCTTGGAAAGACTTGAAGACTTTAGTCAGTGCTAAGGATTGAACCACTGTAGGCTGTGCATTAGACTTTGTACAAACACTATGCATTATACTGCCTCTCAGGTCCATCAATATTCTTATTGCTTGATTATACATTCATACGTAGAGGTGCTCAGGATTTACTCCTGGCTAAGTACTCAGGGATGACTCCTAGTGGGAATTGCAGGACTATAAGGAGTACTGGGGATGGAACCTGGCTTGGTTTTGTGCAAGATTATGTCCCTAGCTTCTGGGCTGTCACTGGAGCCTCCCAAACAATACTTTATTATTAAAATATGGTTTTGATTTTCTTCCTCTGTATTTCCATATTTTTTTCTAGCTGGCTTTTATCAAACTTCTTTTTTATGTTCCCTAATGTAATTATAATTAATCTGACACATAATGGATGCTCAAAACAGTTGTATGAATTAGTAAATTTATCAAACAAGAATTCAATGAGGCATATAGCATATAAAACAAAGTCTAATGATAATAATATATAACATTTAGACAAAAATTCAATCATAAATTATTAATCATTGCCTTTTCCTTACTTTATATTTTATCCTTTGATATATCATAAAAGATGCTTAACAGTATTGAACAACTGAGTTCTAACATAGAATTTAAAATTTAATTGTTTGCTTTTACTAGAATATCCATATCTATAATTTCAACCTGCTTCATCTCAACATATGATCCTTATACACTAACCGGAAATCTTGTCTATTATGATATTAGGGTCTATCCTGGGACTATTAAAAAGGATGAACAGGGATATTTTTAAAGTAGCTTTTCCCAAAATATTCATTTATAGAAACTTAATGGTCAAGACCATCTGAAATATGTCCAAAATATACAAGGAAAAAGTATATAATTGAGAAAAAACATTGCAGTGATATATTAAGGTCTGCCAAGTTTCCCATTATAGCACCAGGTGAAATGCTCCCTAAGGCATCAGTTGGCAAGAAAGAAATCAAACCAGAAGGGAAGCTAAACACTCAAATTGGTTCATGGGTTTATAAGTTACAGAAATAAATTAAAAGAAAAAGATATGTAAAATTATATTTTTTCTTGTTAAAATAAAACTCTTATTTTTAAAGGGTTATTTGATAGAAGACATGAATCTTGCCTATTCTGTGATATCATGAAATTTAACATTTCAGTGTAATGGAGAATAATAAAATCAGAGATTGAAATATCTTCAGAAATGCAAAGGTTTGTGCAGAAATCAACAATGCATTTAAAAATATTTGTGTCAAAATTAAATTCTGAACAAAGAATGCAGTAAAAGATATACATACCTGTATGGTAGTTAATATATAGATAACTTCAAATATAATAAAAATTAACCTGAGACAAATAACTATTTGATGGCTTTACTCTAGACTAGAGGACAAAAATAATCAAAAAGTGATGTAAGAAGCAAAATGTAATAAAAGCACTCTAGCAAAATATTAATTATCCAATTCATTTAAAGTAGTAGAAGTGTCATCATTCACATTGCATTCTATTGTTTAGAGTTGCACATTAAAATAAAAATATTTCAATTATGTTACTTTTGAATTTTCAAGAGCTCTTCTGAATTCACAATTTCTATGTATATAATATTAGCATCATTGTTATAAGTTTGAATTTACCTAACTACTTTGCCTTTGTAGAATGAATGTATTTGCCCCTTTATAACTTGTAGTAAATAATTTTATTCCCATTGTGCTGCTTTCTGAGCAATATTCATTAGAGAAAAAATATAAAACGTTATATATATCTATCTATCCATATTCAATCTCTATTACATTGGTAAATTATTCAAATTTTATAAAGAATATACTGATAAGATCAATAGGTCATTAAAATAATCCAATGGAAATAGTAATTTACCTATAAGTGGTGAGATAACAGAACCTGAAAAGTATTTATTGTTCCAGTTCTATTGCTGATTTTTTTATTTGAATGGAATGCACTTATATTTTTACTTCAATTTCCTACCTTTTGCTGATTTATCTGAAAGGCCAACAAGGGCATCTTCATTACTAGCTTTGTGAAAAGTGAAATTACAGGCTCATTTGGACCTAGTATGAGCTTCATCTCATAAGAGTTCACATGAAAATGTATTTTTATATAGTTCTACCTGATCCCTTTCTGCAGAGCACCAATAGCAACACCTGCTCTAAGACAAAATAAGCTCCATATTCATAAAAACACCATCATTTTTATTAGTTTTAGTAGAAAAGAATTTTTTCTTTTACAGTGCTTTTTCCCCCAGTACTCCTATTCAATGCAAGTTTCAGCTATAAGTTTTTATTATTTGTTTTACAATATTTTTTTCTTTATTTAAACATCTTGATTACAAATATGATTGTGATTAGGTTTCAGTCATGTAAAGAACACCCCCCTTTACCAGTGCAACATTGCCACCACCAATGTCCCAAATTTCCCTATATCCCACCCCACCCCACTCCCACCTGTACTCTAGACAGGCTTTCCAGTTCCCTCATTCATTCACATGATTATGGTAGTTCTCAGTGTAGTTATTTCTATAACTGCACTCACCACTCTTTGTGGTGAGCTTTATGAAGTGAGCTGGAAGTTCCAGCCTTCCTCTCATTGTCTCTAAGGATTGTTGCAAAAATGACTTTTACTTTTCTTAAAACCCATAGATGAGTGAGACTATTCTGCGTCTCTCCCTCTGACTTATTTCACTCAGCATGGTAGACTCTGTGTACATCCATGTTTAGGAAAATTTCATGACTCATCTCTCCTGATGGCTGCATAATATTCCATTGTGTATATGTACCACAGTTTCTTTAGCCATTCGTTTGTTGAAGGGCATCTTGGTTGTTTCCAGAGACTGGCTATTCTGAATAGTGCTGCAGTAAATATAGGTGTGAGGAAGGGGTTTTTGCATTGTATTCTTGTGTTCCTAGGGTATATCCCTAGGAGTGAAATAGCTGGTCGAATGGGAGCTCAATTACCAGTTTTTGGAGGAATCTCCATATCGCTTTCCATAGAAGTTGGACTAGATGGTATTCCCACCAGCAGTGGATAAGAGTTCCTTTCTATCCACATCCCGGCCAGCACTGATTGTTCTCACTCTTTGTGATGTGTACCAATCTCAGTGGTGTGAAATGGTATCTCATCATTGTTTTGATTTGCATCTCCCTGATGATCAGTGATGAGGAGCATTTTTTCATGTGCCTTTTGGCCATTTGTATTTCATTTTTAAGATGACCATGAAATGTAAAAATCCAAAAGTAATATCTGTTTATTTCAAATTTAGTTCCCAAACTGTGTAGATACTAAAAATTAATTAAATGTTATCACAAATGTTTTGATCTTTGTGTTTCAATTAATACTTCCTGTAGAAGATCAAAAAACATACTGTCTATATAGTAGAAACTAGATATGAGAGGCACCTTGAAATTTACATTAGGCAATTTTTGTAAAAGCTCACATGTTCATATTTTGGCCATAAATTTTAAGGTTAAAAGGCTTCAAATTTTGTGCCAATTAGCAGTTTTTAAACATAGCTAGAGAATTAAAGATATTCTTGTTTACTCAAGAATTTAGTATTTATTATTTCTCTAAGTAGTTCATGTTTCTGTGATGGTTTTATGTAGGTTTCGTATCTCATTCACATCATGTGTATTTACTTTATATGATGAGAAATGTTTTCTATGGATTTGTCTGTGAAGAATAGTCTCACTCTCAATGAAATAATGATCTTACTAAAATTATAATGTGTGAAAAGAAGCTTTACACATGTATTTTTAAAGTCTATTATCTTGATTTGAATTTTCTTAATGATATGAGATGAAGAACATTTTTATGTGCCTGTTAACAGTCTTTTGATCTTCCTCTAAGAGGTGTCTGAATATATCCTCTCTCCATTTTTTTGATGGAGTTTTTTGATTTGGGGGGACAAAAATCTTTGAGAGCACTTTTTATCTTCTAAACGTCAACCCTTTATCTGATGTGTTCTGTGCAAATATTTTCTTCGACTGAGCTAATTTTCTTTTAGTTTTAACTTGTGTTTCTTTCGCCATACAGAAACATTTTATTAGTTTCATTTGTTCAGATTTGATTCTGTAGTCTTTGCCATTTGCAACATATCATGGGAGACTCCTTTGCGGCCTAAGTCTTAGTGCATTCTACCTATTTCTTTTTCTAATTTTCCACCTGTTTTAATACTCCTGGTATTGGGATGTCTATTTCCAATATGCCAGATCATTAACAATGGTTAGTGTTATCCCGGTCCAACTGGGTATTTAAATGAGATAGGAGGACAACCTCAGTCTTGTAACATTTATTATATGATCTGTTCAAAGAAAATTTGAAGCGGAATACAATTTTTTAGTTTGGGTCTAAACTCTTATGTTGATACCTTTTGATAGTTTTTAAAAATCACCATTATCAAAATAGTATTAAGTACATGAAAAATAGTCTCAGGAGTAAATAAAAATGTTTCATATATAATGTTATTTGATGACAAAGAGAATTATATTATTTGAGAAAATAGGCATGCATTTATTTATATTTCTTATACTATAAAATATTACATTGAAAAGTTAATGGGGAGCTGGAGATATAGTACCACAATTTGGCCATTTGCCTTACACATATCTGAATCTGGTTCAATTCCCAGAAAAGCCTACTCCCTACCACCAACAAGAGTGATCCTTCAGCACATACAGAAATAGGGTCTGAGAACCTCTGTGTGTTCCCAAGACAAACAAAAATATCCAAATAAAATAATATAAAATAAAAAATACCTTACTTATTATTAAAGATGGTATAGATTCAATAAAATATAACTCTTAGTTATAAGGAATATAGAAAAAAGTATAGATCTTGATGAGCCATTTTATTTGAGAGGGAGTTGTTTTGGTGAGCATTATGCATATCTAACAAAGTGATTTCTGAGATAGAAGAAAAAGAAGTTATGGGACTAGATAATTTGTATCATCTTTGTTTTAGGTATTTCAGCTAAAATAGTTGATTCATTAGAATGTTCTATATGAACTTTAGAGAAGTTCCCTAACACCCCACTTACTTGTCTTGAAATAAAATCAAACTTATACTTCAATCAAACAGGGATTGCATCTGTGTTCTATTTGATACACTGGTCATTGTGCCTCTTATATTTCCTCCTCCTATATTCATAGGCCGTTAAGTTTTAAATCCCAGTATTTGCTCAAAAGACTAAGAGAGGAATATTTTTACTGGAAAAAATAACAAAACTATGTTATCCATGAACAACTATACAGCATAAAATTAATTCCAGGTTTGTCCTGCCATAGAAATCATCCTAGAAAAAAATAAAGAAATACCCATAGCAACGAGAGAACTCTTACCAATTTCTTTGGTACATTACAACTTCACTTGTTTTCTTTTTCTTTTTTTTTCTTTATATAAGTATAATACAAAGTTCTAAATGAGAGGTCTGAATATATTACTTATACATTTTTGAGGAATAATATTTCTTATGCCCAGTACAAGTCAAGCAGTTCTAGAGTGATCTACAGATTTCTAAGGATGTTTTGTCATTTAAAAATTATAATTTTGAACTAGGTTTTCCCTCCAAACCAGTTGTTAACCAATTAAATTTTTCCTAGCTGTTGTGTTTAGCATATAGGGGGAAGTGTTGTGACAAAAAATATTATTTACCTGAATCTGATCACAGTTTTGCCTAAGCTAGAAATTTTGATAAACATTAAAAACTGAATAGGTGCAAAAGTTATTAATGCTTTGATGAGTGAGCCTAGATACTCAAATAATAGAGATATTATATTCTCACAAACAAAATTTAATAATTAATAATTGTCTAGCTTAAGAAAACTGCTATATTTCTGACATTTTATCAGAGCAATGATTTTATTTGAGCTATTGTTCCACAGAGTATATTTGTTATTGACAGAACAAATGTTGTTGACCTGATTTTACTGAAAAGAAAACAAAGGCACAGCATGGGAGGTGACAGCCGAGGATGATATTTGTATAAATTTGCAGAGTAAAAGATTATTTTATAATATTTTTTAAGGCAGTCTCCCATTTTTGGTTGCTGGACTTCTAAAGATCTAGTTAATAGTATACACCATGACTAAAACAATTTTGGAAAAATAAAGAAAGGCAGTATTTCCCTTTCACTATCTTAAAACTTGTGTGATGGATAAAACTGCTGACACCATAACACAAATAAAAACTGGAATATCAACTGCATTAAGTCATTTTTTCCTCTCCACTAAAAATGGGACAATGTTAAGTGTGTGTGTCTCTTAAAACTATTTTTCAAGAATCAGTAAAACTAGATAATTATATCAAACTTCGAAACTTTATTCCATCTTTTAAGTTCTCTGTGCTGAAATGGGCAGAGTTTAAGCCATACCTACAAATATTAGTAACCTAAAAAACAAAATATTGAGGTGATTATTTGAGTTACACATTGAAGTAGCATACTTCTTTAATATGTGATTTTTACTTAAAAGGATGACTGAAAAATTATGCTTTTTCAGACACATTAAGCAGGTGTTTTCTCAAAATGAAATCTCATCTTGTCACTTCCAGGAAAACAATTGACAGCACTTGCTGTCAATAATACAATTTGAGTGTAAAGTGAAAATTATTATGTTTTGAAAAATTATATCAATTGCAGTGAGCTTGACAGCTTCTTATAAGACTGAAGGTGATGTTAAGTATTATCTAAGTCTTATTGTACAGTGAAATGTGTCAAAATTTGTAATTACTGCATAATTCAGTGAACCTGTACCTCAATAAACAACGCATTATTTTATCAAGATTAGACATGAGTAAAGATAGATTAAAAGTGCAAGGTATAACAACAATTTAAAATCCAAAGAAGTGAGCATATTTATTAAAATTATTTCAGCTGACATATTGAAGTTAACTTATTGGAAATTTTATTTACTAAGTTTTAATGCAAACAAGGATATTTAACTTTTGAAATAAACAACTGACATAATTTTACTTTCTTTGCCATATATTTGTGACAGATCATGTGTTTTTTCATAATGCCAAACACAAAATGTAGCAATGTATTGCAATTAATTCACTATGGAATTGAATATGATACTCTTGCTATTTTTTTTATTAAGTCAGGCACTATAAGTGGAAGACAATAAGTTTTGGTCGTGTTGTTTTATTTACTTTATTTATTTACTTTATTTTTATTTATTTATTTATTTATTTATTTATTTATTTTGGTTTTTGGGCCACACCCGGTGATGATCAGGGGTTACTCCTGGCTATGAGCTCAGAAGTCACTCCTGGCTTGGAGGACCATATGGGACGCCGGGGGATCGAACCGCGGTCTGTCCAAGGCTAGTGCAGGCAAGGCAGGTACCTTACTTCTAGCGCCACCGCCCGGCCCCTATTTACTTTATTTTTATTAAAGTTTTATTTACTTATTTTTGGTTGTTTGGGAGTCACACTGGCTTGTGTCCAGCTCTTTATTCTGACTGCACTCAGTAATCACTCCTGGAGGTACTCAAGGAATCATATAAATTGCCTAGGATTAAACCCCATGTTCAGTTGAACCTCTGAGATTGAACCCTGCAAAGCAAGCACAATAACTGCAATTACTACCTCTCTGGTCCCAGAAAGCAGTTTTTTTTTCCCAAAAGATATGGACCTAAAATAGATTTGTCATTGCTGATATATGGAAAGTATCAAGGATTGTGGCCTGGCTCAAGACCAGGGCTCCAGACATAGATGGGTTCTATGTTTATTTTGGTATCCAGCTGTTATCTCTAACCTCATGTTTTATCTGTAAACAAAAATGAAAAAAGAAAATAGATGTCCACCCTTCCATTTCTATGACCACTTATTATAGTGCATTGATAAAGCTACATGAGCACAAGATTCCAATGCCCCAAATGTAGGGAAGTTCAATGAGAGCCCAAACAGCAAGGTAAGCATATCTATCTAAAACTGGAAAAGGGGAAGTTTCTGCTAACTGAGAGCACATGCTTTCTTGAATAGCAATATACTTTAAGTGCAGGCCAACGGCAATACATATAAAGAAATATTACTGAATAGTATTCTCTTGTTATTCTTTCCCCTTATTAGCTATTTAAACCAATGATGATACATCAGGAAATAAAAATTATTCAGAATGAGCAAAATTTTGTAGCCTGTGGTTCATTTTCTTTTCATTTTTTCCTTACAAGTTAGATGGCAATATAGTGTTGACAGAAAGTGAGCACAGAAGAGTGAAGAAAGGGACAACCTTCTTTCTATGTTTATAAGAAATAAAAGGCTTGAGATATTGACCAGATGGAGGAGATTGTCTTGTTCACAATCGAGTCAATTTCTGTTCCCAACACCACAGTTGGTCCCCCAACTCATCCCTAAGCACAGAACCAGGGGTAAGTTCTTAGTACAAAAAGGTGTGGGTTCTCATTCATTTCCCCTCAACACAGCGGTAGGGCATTTGCTCCAGTGATCAACACATGATGGACCCAAGTTCAATCCCTGGCATCCCATATGGTCCTCTGAGACTGCCAGGAGCTATTTCTAAATGCAGAGCTAGTAATAACTCCTGAGAGCAGCTAGGTGTGACCCAACAAAACAAAACAAAATCATTAAAAAATATCTATGGGAGCTCGATTTTCAGTTTTTGGAGGTATACCACTCCTAGGAATATACCCTAGGAACACAAAAATACAATATAAAAATCCCTTCCTTACACCTATATTCATTTCAGCACTATTTACCATAGCAAGACTCTGGAAACAGCCAAAATACCCTTCAACAGATGAATGGCTAAAGAAACTGTGGTACGTATACATAATGGAATATTATGCAGCTGTCAGGAGAGATGAAGTCATGAAATTTTCCTATACATGGATGTACACGGAGTCTATCATGCTGAGTGAAATAAGTCAGAGAGAGAGAGTGAGAGAGAGAGAGAGAAAGATGCAGAATGGTCTCACTCATCTATGGGTTTTAAGAAAAATGAAAGACATTCTTGCAATAATAACTTTCAGACACAAAAGAGAAAAAAGCTGGAAGTTACAGCTCACCTCATGAAGCTCACCACAAACAGGGATGAGTTTAGTTTGAGAAATAACTACGTTTTGAACTATCCTAATAATGAGAATGTACAAGGGAAATAGAAAGCCTGTCTAGAGTACAGGCAGGGGTTGGGTGGGGAGGAGATCGATTTGGGACACTTGTGATGGGAATGTTGCACTGGTGATGGGTGGTGTTCTTTACATGACTGAAACCCAAACACAATCATGTATGTAATAAAGTTATTTAACTAAAATAATCTATGAATTTAAGACTTAAGAAAATCAGTTGTGTAATTTTATTTAATAATATTATTCACCATGATAAAGTGAGCATATATTTTTTCAATTAGCACATGTAGCATATACTTTAAAGCTGAATTCACAGTATAAGGATGTGTGGCAGAATTCTTTTAAGTATGCTCACAATCTGCCTTTAATGTCTTGAAAACCTGAAAGTTTCTAAGACAGAAAATTTTTGCTCTCTCCTTACACACACTGGCACATCCACACATAGATATTAACCCAATGAGATTACAGAGATGTTAACTAACTTTAAGAGGCTAAAATTGCAATATATATGTTGCAAGCTCTTTTACGTATGCTTACATTTTCATAATTCTGTATGATAATTGTATCTCAATATAGCGAAAACAATGAAAAGGAAAAATGCTTAAATATAAAATAACCTATCACTGTACATAGTAGTTTCACATGGATTATTTATATATAATATTTATAGAAATATAACCATATAGTTTTATGGGGTTTCTTTTCA
The DNA here is from genome assembly GCF_024139225.1 of Suncus etruscus. Classification (NCBI taxonomy): domain Eukaryota; kingdom Metazoa; phylum Chordata; class Mammalia; order Eulipotyphla; family Soricidae; genus Suncus; species Suncus etruscus. The sequence goes on along the minus strand of NC_064850.1, from coordinate 30,093,907 downwards.
CTTCAAACAGTAAAAGAAGTTTTCTGGATCCAGTATGCACCCAAGGTCAGTTGCATCAATTGCTCCAAGTCATTTTGTGTTTTTCTATAAATATATATCAACAGAAACTACATATGGACTTGTACACCTTTAAATGTAGTACATATGAAAAAGCTCTTTGGACCCTCCAGTAATTTTAAAGTGAAAAGTGTCCTGTGATCAAAAAAGTATAAGGACCACTGTTTATATAAATGTGTTTTAAAAATTGAGAGATTAATCTACAAAATTATATCTACTTAAGATTTTGACAAGTATTTTCAAAGTTAGAAAGGAATGTTGCTTTTTATATCATTATATAATTTTAATATGTGCCCTCTGTTATTATCTAACACAAGTATTCATGTGGGCATGTATATGTACATATTTTTAAAGTACAGAGTTTATTCGGTAAATTCTGAGGACAGCACACATCACTGGGTGAAAGTAAGAAAGTATGAAAATCCACATCTCAAGGGGAGGTATGGGGTAACATATGTTTTGGCGCATCCTGTGCACAGTCCAATAACACACATGTTCACAGCACCAACATATGTGCTTAAAGAGCATACGTTTACCCTCATTTTCCTTTCAAAATTGCCCTGGCAAAGAATACTCACGTTCACTTTTCCTGTAAGAAAGATGAAGGTACGCGTAGGAAAATATTAAACTTTTATTAAACAAAGCTTTCCTTAAAAAGTCTTTCTAATGTAAATACTTAATAATCCATTTCTTTTCAGACTTCTACACCTGTTCCGTTCATGGAAAATGCCTTCGAAGTGAGTAGCAAGTCATAAATTGCACACAATTTGAACTCCTCGCAAGAGCCATTTTGTCAAAGCTTTACAACGAACGTCTAAACATAATTACTTCTCCTCTGTTCAATGTAATTATATTAATCACACAGGTTCTTTTCGTTTTTACAGCATAGCTTTGAAATTAATAACCAAAGTTAGTGTCATTTTTCATATAAAATGGAGGTCTTCCATGTTTTTATTAATATACTTAAACCATGAAGATGATGTCATGGTCTCCTCCTAAGCCCTCTACCTACACATCTGTAAAATGTGAATTTCTTTGTAATCTGTATACTTATTTTTAAAAAAGATGAAAATTGAAGGAAATGTACCATGGTTTTCAATTGCTTTCAATTACCATTAAACCTATCGGAGAACGATTTGCATAATGTTTTCATAAACATGTAGGCAGATTAACCTTTTTTAGTTAATTTATTCATTAGCAGTAAAAATTCTAAGCACCACTTATGAGAAAATAATGTCTTGCTGTTAAATTACATGGAAACAAAGCAACTGGGATACACTTGCCTAAGTTTCTACTGTGTCAGAGAACAAAAAAAGTGGAAGGAGAAAAAAAAACTTTGCCTGTTAGCAGAATGTTGATTAAATTGCTGGTTTGTGAACAATTAGTTGTATTACTAAAGATTAGGTGAAGTATTAATTAGAGTTAGGCCAAATAACTTCTGAGGTCTTAACCCTCCTACTACTGTGCTGAAAGTAATTCAAGGTAGCAATAGGTCTCTAACCTGTCCCAGAGACCTCTTACCAATAAGTTTAAGCATAGCAGATCCTCAATTTAGAACTTGAATCACTGTATGTTCACTTTGCTTTGTTTCTTAAAAATCATTATATGTCGTGACCGGAGAGATAGCATGGAGGTAAGGCGTTTGCCTTTCATGCAGAAGGTCATTTGTTCAAATCCCAGCATCCCATATGGTCCCCCGAGCCTGCCAGGGGCGATTTCTGAGCATAGAGCGAGGAGTAATCCCTGAGCGTTGCCGGGTGTGACCCAAACCCCACCCCCCAAAAAAATCATTATATGTCAGTACTTAAAAAAATACTGGGAAAAAAAAAACAGAAGAAAAAGGACACATTCTGATTGTAATTTAGCATCAAGCCTTGACTTTGATGAAAATGATTGAATCACTTCAGTATTAAAGAATAGACAGTTGTGTGTTTCTTAACAATGCTTTGCTAAGGGGCCGGAGCTGTGGTGCAGTGGTAGGGCGTTTGTCTTGCATGCAACTAACCTAGAACCACCCACTGTTAGATTCTAAGGCATCCCATGTGGTCCCCCAAGCCAGGAGCTATTTCTGAGCACATAGACAGGAGTAACCCCTAAGCATCAACGGGTGTGGCCCAAAAAAATGCTTTGATAAATTACGTATAAATGATATGGCGCAATCGATTAACTTCTTTAAACCTAAATGTATATCAGATCAAACTATACTATCTCAGCTTGTGTAGTTATATTAAATCGCCTAGAACACAAACACACAGTTTTAAGATAACTAGAGGCAGTCAATGAGTACCCTAAGAATTGTTTACCATAAAAGGTAAAAATAATAATTGCAGGCCGGAGAGATAGCACAATGGTAAGGTGTTTGCCTTACAAATAGCAGATCCCGGGTGGACGGTGGTTGGAATCCCAGTATCCCACATGGTCGCTTGTGCCTTCCAGGAGCGATTTCTGAGCGCCGCCATGGGTGACCCCAAAATGAACAAACAAAAAAAATGGCCATAAAGGTAAAATAATGGCAATACAGAGCTAAGTATTTCCTATTGGGGAATGGAGTTCTGGAGTATCTCTCAAATGATTAGCTCTATTTTTTTTTTTTTGTATGTGGAACTGAATTGAAGATGGTTGGGGAGATGGTGGTAGGAGGAGAGTATGCGGGGAACACACTAGTGGAGGGTCAGGTGCTGGAATATTTTATGCATGAAACCCTTTCATTAACAGTATTATTAATCACAGTGTCTAAAATATATTTTAAATTAAGTCAGTTCTATGTCATAATGGAGAACTAAATAATGGCAATTACAATATGATTAAGAGCATGAAGCTCAATTTTCTTTCTTTATTAGTATTGTTGTCTGTTATTTTTTTTCCTTGTGGAATCATTCTGTCTTCCATGTCTACCTCTTTTTCACTTTTATATCATCATCAGAATTTGGGTGATGAAATACTAAGTATTGATACTTCTTTCACAGTATGCCACTGATATCTGGAGCCCGAAAGGGGGGGAGATGAGGTACACCCATCCACTTCCAAAGGAAGCTGGAATAAATCTCTGAACCCCTGAGAAAAAGGAGGGTGGAGAGATAGCACAGGGATGGGGCGGAGAGATAGCACAGCAGTAGGACTTTTGCCTTGAATGCGATATCCTGGGTTGGACCCCGGTTGATTCCCAGTATCCCAGACAGTCCCCTGAGCCTTCCAGGAGCAAAGATTTCTGAGCAGACTGGAGTAACCCCTGAGCATCGCTGCGTGTGGCTCAAAAACCAACAATAAAAGAGAAATTTTATAATGATGAGATCCTTTTAAGACATAATTGCAGTTAAATTAGTATAGGCATTTTTCAGAAATTAATATTTTCTACGGAACAGTATGTTAGTAATATTTCAACTTAGGAAAAAATAAAGAAACTTCCTTTCTTAAGTAAATTCAGCAAACAAAATGACTATCAAACTGCCTCACTGCTTTGGAGTATGTGAAGAATATACATGTGTGTAATGTTTCTCTAAAGCTTTTACATGGCAATTTATTGATGAATTCTAATTAAACTGGGAGCTTAGGAACATGCACATAAGTGAAGCAGTCTATAAAATTGAAATTAATTTCATAATATTTTATATTTAAATTATTTTCTAATATAAAACCATTTGAAAGCCAGCATATATTGCTACATTAATTTGACACATATATGTAGACATATATGTTACATGGTATTCTTTGGCCAATAAACACCACAGTAAAATTTTCTCTTGCTATCTCAACTTGCCTCATTTCAACTTATAATTATTAGAATATTTTTCAATCTATTGTTGGGAAATAGGGTTTATTCATTAACTTGTTAGGTTTGCTCAAAGGGCCTAGAAACAAGGGGATGTCCTCTATGACCTTTAAAGATCCCTTCTAGTCTATGACTCTGAAATAAATTAAAGTTTTATGACCACATTATGCATAAGCATCAGTGGATCTGGAAGACAATGAGGATGAAGTCTGTGCTCAGACTTTCCCTCCTAGTATTTATGCTTCCTATTCATTTCATGCATAACTAATTTCATATAGCAATTGGTAATCGCATCTTGGTAATGACACCACAGGCATCACAAAACAATTGCAATCATGGCTGCAATTCATTGTAAGTACAGTTAAATGCCAGCGCTACAGTTGAAATACCTCCCTGACCCACCCAAAAGTAAAGGATGAAAAGAACAAAATATAACTTTGAAATGGTCACCTTCATTAACTAGTTTTTCGTCTTAAGTAGTCTATATGTGTACATTTCTATTGTATTTTCAAGGGCACAGTTATTGATTGAGACATTAGAATCTGAAAATTATCCCTCCTTCCCAGATACAAAAAGATACAAGTTCCTTACACATCACACTCCACCGAGGCCACCATGTTTGATTAAATATGACAGTTCTAAAGACTCAAAGGTATTAGGACATAATGTGGTAATAATACTGTATACATATTTCTGCTATACAGTTCATTAAATCAGCAAACATAGTTAATAAGAACATAGAGATGTTTAAAATTGAAAAATAACTATCCTGCTCTTTTGGTATTAAAGGATAAGTTTTTAGTGCTACCTTATGTGTTTATTTGTAGCATTTTGATATGGGCCAGAAAGATAGTCCAGGGTTTATGTTGTTTGCTATAGAGTCTGATTCAATTTTGCAAGATGATCTATTCTATGGTATCTCCAGCAATTTCCAGTACCTGGAACTGAACACAGAGCCAGGAATAGTCTCTGAGAACTCTCAGGTATGATCCAAACCCTTTAAAAAATAAATTTAATGCAATAATCTATAGTAAATAATAGTACATATGCTATATAATAAATAATGATGCATATGTTATGACACTTTTGATAATTTTAAGGATGTGCAATGATAGTTTAATGATCAATTTTAAAGGTCACAGTCCACATGAAGTTTGCTTATTTTATTTATACTCAAAAAATCACAATGTGTTGATGTACCCAGAATTTATTGTTTAAAATTAAAAAAAAACAATCAAAGTCCCAAATGTTTCTGTTCTACTGTCACCCATATCAAAATGCAATCACATAAAGTTGAAATTTATTTTTACATAAAATTGAGCAATCTAGAAAAATAAGTTGATCGTCAATCAAGAAACCAAGCTAGGACTGACCTTCCAGTTGTGAGATTCTAAAACTCATGTTCATCAGGCTTATGGGATCTGGTTCTTATAAAGTCTCTATCCTTCACTTATAGAATTATAAAAACTGATGACATGGGTAGAGGGTTTTTTTTTGTTTGTTTGTTTTGGTTTGGGGCCACACCTGGTGACACTCAAGGATTACTCCTGTCTATGTGCTCAGAAATCATTCCTGGCTTGGGAGACCATATGGGATGCCAGGGATCGAATAATGGTCTGTCCTAGGCTAGCAATCACAAGGCAACACCTTACCGCTTGTGCTCAGCCCCAGGGTAGAATTTTTATTCTTTGTGACCAAATATTATATTTGACATACTAATAATAAAAATATTTTGGTTAAACTAGAATTTAGTCCCCAAAAAGTCTCAAGAAAATTAATCACTACGCTATTCCCTATTTAATTTTGAAATAATGGGTTTGTTCTACTTGAGACTGAGTTTACTTTAAGCCCTTAATAATGGCCATAACAGAATAGACCAATAGAATACCTTGCTTTTTTAATTAATTTTACAAACTATATTACTTCACATTTGATTTAGCTTAATTATATTTTAGAATTTATCTATTTGTCTCTTAGTGAACTTGGTCAAGATTCAATTTCTCTTACAATGAAATTATAACCATTTAGACAACTGTGATTTGTCTAAATGATTGTTTTGTTTTTGTATTTTTGGGTCACACCTGGAAGCACTCAGGTGTTACTCCAGGCTGGCTTTCCATCAGAAATTATACATGGAAAACTGAGTGCAGTTGATAGAACATGATAAAACTGGTGCAGTTGATAGAACTCAAGTAGGCTGCATGCAAGTCAAATGCCCTAACCATTGTGCTATCACTCCAGTCCTAGATCATGTTTTATTTTAATTTTACTTTTTACAGATAATGCTAAGTACACAATATAATTTGAAATGCAAAATCTTCACTGATTTCAAATGTTTCAAGGCTATCTGTATGTCACTTTCTTCAACTGAGGTAAGACTCCAGTACTGAGTAACAGTCCACCAGCAACCTACAATAGCTCATTTTTATTTGACCTATCAACAAGAATCATGCTTTAGAGCCAAAGTGATAGTATAAGAGTTTGGGCACACACTTTCAACTCTGAAACAAGGGTTTGATTTCCATCATCTCATAAGATTTCCTGAGCACAACCAGGAGTGATTCCTGAGCTCAGCACATGCATTAGAATTACAAGAAATGAGGCTCAAAATTAAAAAAATATTATAATTTAGAGCTAAGTTAACTGAAGAATACAAACACACACACAAAAGAACCTTTTGCAATTTTGTGATTTAGTTCTTTTTCTTTTACTAGTACCAAATTTACTTTTTTTATGCTTAAAAAAGCAGCATTGCATTATCATATTACATATGTGTCAGGAGCATATCAATTTAAAATATGCATATTTTAATTGCCAAAAGTCCATACTACTAAATACATAGATTAAAAATTTTATGGAGCAGGAGCATTATTGAACTTTAAAGACTCTAGCAAAAGTGAAGTAGAGAGCTCAGACATATGTTAATGATATTAAAATAAAAGAGACACATTAAACTTACTACCAAAAAATGTAACAACTTTGCAATATATTAAAAAATTTAAAAATCAGTAAAATTACATTGAAAGTTTTATCAAAATTATTTTACACATTTATAAATTGCTTTTTACTAATATTTCGATTTGCTAGTCTTAATTAAAAAGTTGAGCTATGTGTCTGTGTAAAATTATTTAACATACACATTGATGTGTTAATATTATACTTATAAAACAATAAAACTATGTGACAAGAAAATCTACTTTGTTTCTATTTCAAATAAATAACATGCTTTCAAAATATATATAATTTGATGTGTTAAATTATATATATTTTGAAAGCATATTATTTATTTGAAATATATGTATATATATAATTTTCTCTTAAAGCATATATAATTTTATTTTCTCTAAAATCAATTTTTGTATTTATAATATATTATTTATATTCAACCCAATGTTTTATATGGAATAATGTACAGAAATGTGTGTACATGTGTATGAATTTTATTACAAGGTACATTTTGCTTTAAGACAAATCATATATATATGTGTGTGTGTGTATAGAGAGAGAGAGCGAGAAAGCGATAGTACATTTTTGCTATAGAAAAATGTTAAAATCTTTACACAAACAATGAAGCTTCAGTAGTTATTCTTTGGAACAAAGTATTGAACACTTTTTATGAGAAATAAATTTCTACTAGGTATATTTCAGATTTTTCTCAACTTTTTATTTTTAACTTTATTTATATTGATTGATTGATTGATTGCTTTGGAGCCACGACCAGTGGTGCTCAGGGATTACTCCAAGCTCTACACTCAGAAATCGCCCTTGACAGGCTGGGGGACCATATGAGATTCCGGGAAGCGCACCTGATCACTTCCGGTCCGCTGCATGCAAGCGAAAAACCCTACCTCTGGCTATATCTCTGGCCTCAGATATTTTAATTTTAATAAAGCATAAAATGACATTTTATAGTTACTCCATGACTTACTTGATTCACTCAACTTGTGTTTCTATAAAAGCTATGTAATTACTTTCTTTGCTTTATTTTGCAGGTTTCAATCTTTAGAATAAATTTAGGGAATCCCGTCTTCAAGAGAGAAATGCAATATTCAATGTAGTTAATCCTTAAATGTGTATTACGTATATTGAATAATTTTTCATAACTGCTTGGTAAATCAAGTGTTTTTTCTTGACCCAATATTGTACCTGTGCTACAAAGTTTCATCACCTACATACAAAAGCAGCAGTTACAATTGGCATTTTTTTGCATAGGATACAATGTTTCTAAAGGATAAAATATATACACAGTAGTATTTATTCATAAATATTACTAATCTTATTTACAAATAATACTCTCCTTTAATTTGAAAACCAGAGATTATGTAGAGATATGTTAGTTCCAAATAGTTATTTATTATGAGTAGGTTTACTAACATTTAAGGGTACTGTATCTACTATTCCTAGATCAATGACTAATGAAGTTCTCTATGTAATTCAAATCTTGTGACAAATATGCCTTTTCTGTACTATTGCTAAATTTACTTTAGGGGACTTCAACAAAATAAACTCTTCCCATAGAGACCTGTGCCTTATAAAAATGTCAATAGCCTTTATTTCATTTATTCTACAACAAACACCCCTACTTGCAGTGCTGAAATAACATTATGGCATAGTTCCCTTTTATATTAGAAGATAGTCAAAATAGAATCAAAAGGAAGCATGTTTGTTCAATAATTAATTAAATATCTCAGAAAATGGTTTGTGATAATTTAGTTGGATGTACTACAAAGTTACTCTTTATTTCCTGTCAGTTTGGCTAAGATTTATTTCTATAACTAGTTTCAAAAGTATCAAAGAGCAGAGCATCTTTGAAAAAAAAAGTATGGGAAAAGTGGCTACCTAAAGTCAGAACCACTCTTTAATTTTTTCACTCTTGTAAAATGTTTCCTAAGACATTTTTTCAAGCATTATATTCTTCCACAGTGTACAACATCATAAAAATATGGAATAGAATTCTATGAGTGTACTGTCACTGAAACTTAGTTCTCTGACAATATATCTTGGTTTAGACTAGTAATATTTGAAAAGCTGGTCTGTTAAACTATGAAATAATTATGGTAAAAGAAATATGGTATATATTGGCTAAAAAAAGCGTGAGAACTGAAATTAGATTTTATAAGGAGAGTGTCATAGTCTATTCCTTATCCTGAATAATTCTTTGCCTGGATTTCTTAGTTGGTAAATAAAGGCTAATGATATATATGTCATAAGTTCATTGTTAATATTGGATTAAGTACATATAGAACAATTCATAGTAAAGTGCTATGTCCAAATTTATTATGAAGTGAGAAATGTTTTTTTCCCATTCGGATATAGAAATCTCTTCAAAGTCCCTGTTATCCCCAATACCTTTGCTACTAATGTTTTTTTTTTAATTTTTGGAAAATAAGTTTATTATGTCAAGTAAAACACATTTTCCTTCAATATCATATCTACAGGATTTATCTATTACAGGATACCATTCTCATTATGTTAACTGCTAATCAGGTCATCCCAAAGAGGATAATTACTATGAGCCTTTTCTAGGAACTTAATAGGTAGTTCTAAAATGAAATATGATAAAATCCAGTAAAGACAAAAATAAAATCAAGTCCTTAAGTTGATTTTTTGGCATAGCAATGTTGATATTATGATTATCATTTTTTATTAGCTGTGAACATGCTTTGGAAAGTAGTAGAAAGTATACCTCTCAAAAAATAAAGAAAGTATACCCCTCAAAGAAAAGTCCCAGCAGCACTTCCTAGAGATTCAAAGTGCATATATTCATATCAAAAGATGCATTACCCATATTAAACTTGCACAATATATATAAATAAATTTTAGGTCTCTATAAATACATGCATTTTATAAAGACCTTGGTTTCTGTGAATATGTATATAGATATATATGAACATCTGTGTGTGTTTATAATACTAGTTAATACCTCATGAAATCAAGAGTAAGGAGAATATACTTTGGATCATAATATGAAGCAAATAGTTTATTGGTATCCCTATTTCTTAAGATATTACATTAGAAATACATTTATTGTATAAAAATATATTTAATTTGGGATACTAACAAGCAGAAAGATAGCATCAATACGAGTGACTGGCACTGAGGAATAAATGACATGCCATCTGGAATATCTCTGGCATGCCAAAGACTCTTGTGAATGTTATTTCTTTTCAATCTCTCTTAATCATAAATTAAAGCACCTCAAAACAACCACATTTCACTAAAAATATGATTCTCCTGAACCATATTTGACAAAAAAAAGTTTCATGAAACTGTTGACCTGTGTCACATTCTACCACAGATTTTATTCTAAATGTTAGATACTTCAAAAAGGTCTTTATTAATGAAAAGTATAGTATACCTAGTTACAATTTTGCTGGCCTACTCTTCTTCACTATGGTGCTAACAATATTTTCTCATACGTATTTTATTGGTTTAATTCAAGTTTTAACAAATAGGACAGCTGAATTTAAAAAAAAATACTACAATATCTTTGATCTTGTGCCCTATGTTAAGCACTAAATATTTGTTCAATGAATAAATTAAAGTAAAATGTTAAAGTTAATGGCATATAATTTATGCAGTTATTAGAATGGTAGGGACAAGCAGGAATTTCTAAACATCAAATTGTGATATAAGGTCATGCATTTATTTTAAAGGAATATCATAACCACTGCCAGGCAATATCTCACTTGGCAAGATTCATTCTTTTAAAATCAATATACAAGCTTCAAAAGTGAATTAGGAAGGTCACAACTGAAATAGATGCCATAAAGTTGCTGTTAGATTCTTAACTGTTGTACATGTCCACCCACACACCCTGCAATGCCTAGGGGTTATAAAGGTTGTTCTATCTGCTACTCACGAAGAAAAGTCAATAATTATATTCAGTTTGGATCTCCAAAATATTTATTTTCCCAAAGTGCATTTGCGTCCACCCATGAATTTCCCCAGGAGCATCTTTGATAAAACATATCTGTAACACTCAAGAGAAGACTATGTTTTGCCGAAACTATGATTTTTCTGAGTCAGAGAATGATCTCTCTAATGACAGGACACATATACATAAATATGCATATGTGTGTGGATATAAGTGCCCCCTTTGCTCTTCCAAATGCCCCAATAAAGAAGCATTATGAAACTGGAAAAATTACTTAAAATAGAAAGGGTTTGCAAAGTATACTAAGTAAAATTCAGTCTAATCAAACTCAAATAAACTAGAGCCATAAAATGCTGCAATATTTTATTATATATTATGACTGGTAGTCTTTTGTTAGAATTAGAAAATAGCCAAACTGCACTCCATTTGAATAACTATTAATAAAAATGTTAAAAAAAAGATATGCACTGAATACATTTCTGTGGGTGCTTGAAAGGTATAAAATAACTGTTCTTTATTTATTAAAGCTGAATCAACTTGAGTACATTGACGTACAGGTTGCATTACATATCTCTTACCATTTTTTCTCTGTATATAAAAGCACATGTATTGAATATATTAAGTTGAACCTATTTCAACAACTCAAAAGTACTAGTCACTTTTACACTATTATTAGGATGACATAATTATTATATGGAAACACTATGGACTATAAGTCAGCCTTATTTTAAAAGGCATGCATTTTGGATCTATTCAGAACTAGTCTTAAATCTTATAGGCTTCTTATTTAATATTCCCCCATAAAATTAATTTATGGGATTCTGTGTCTCAGTTTCTAAATCCATATAAATACTTTTATAAAATGGTTGATCATCAATTGTAGATAACACATTGAAATTACCTGTGAAGTTTATTTATAGTCATTATTATAACTATTGATATTTAGTCTAATATGGCTTAAAACCAAGTAATAGGTCCAGTGAGAGAAGAGGAGGGAGAGAGAAAGAGATAGAGAGAGAGAGAGAATACAGTGGCTTAAGTGATTGCCTTGCACCCACTGTCTCTGCTTCAATCCTTAAAATGCAATATAGTTTCCAGGAGTACAGTACTAGAAGTAAGCTCTGAGTACCACATGTACCTAGTATATGCCTGAGCACACTACCAGAAGTAATATGAATATCACAGATTAATAATAATTAATAATTAATTAATAATCTGAGGCCCCCAAAATCACAAGACCAAAAATAAAATATATTTATGAATAAAAAATAAGAATAAAACCCAGCATTACCTTCAAATTTCTACCACAGCTAGATCAGGTAATTGTTACATCTGTGGCATTGGCCTTTGGTTAAAAAAGAGAGAGAGAGCACGAAAGAGATGGAAAGTGACACCACTGCCATTATGGCCAATTTTTTAGTCACTGCTTTTCAGTATTTCTAATTATTTTTCTAATATATTAATTTTAACACAATTTTAGTTTATTCCTTTTTTTATGTATTAAATACTCTCAAGCTTCCAAACTCTCTAAAATGAAAATGTAGGAAAGTAACAAGGCAACCTTCTCTTGATGCCATATTTTCTTCTGTTAGATATTTATCTTCCTTTTTCCTACTCTAATACAAACTCTTAAAAATAATCTTACTCCATTCTACTTTATTTCTTCCTTACTCCCAACTTTTTGTTTCTGCTTCTCACCAATACAAGCAAAGTTTTTGTTGTTAGCCCAGCAGTCAGTTAATAGCGGTCAGAGCCTATGGGTTATTCAAGAATCCTCCTCATCCGTGGATTAATTTGTCAGTATGTGAATTTGTTTAAATTACTCATTTTAGCCTCCCAATTCTTTTCCATTCAGGTTATTATCATCGCAGGGCTCCTTTCTCACCTTCTACACCACAGGGTCTCATAAGTTTCTAACCTCAAGTTCATTGATCTTACTCTGTGACAGTTTCAAGTCACCTATGTATCTGATGTTCTCAGAAACAAATAAGTATGAATTATTTTTAAATATCTAATTTTTATAAGAACATAAGCTTCTGGGGCCAGAGTGGTGGCGCAGCAGTAAGGAGTTTGTCTTGCACTCGCTGACCTAGGTTGGGCTGCAGTTCGATTCCCACCCACCCACCCCCGGCATCCCATATGGTCCCCTGAGACAGGAGCAATTTCTGAGCACATAGCAGGAATAACCCCTGAGTGTCACAGGGTGTGGCCCAAGAAAACAAAACAAAACAAACAAACAAAAAGAACATAAACTTCAATGGTTCATATAAAATATTTGTTTGACTTTAGTGATGTTCTGTGTTGATATCAAGACACCTTATACTGCATATATGAATGTCTTTCTGAAATTGTAATTCTTTCTGTGATAAGCATGTTTTCTCAAGCTACTGTAAGAGAGTATTTGGTTACTCTGTTACTCATATCTGTTTAAAATTCCACAAATATCTAATTTTAGGCCCTATATCTTTTCTCAAATATAGTTTTCTTTTGACTGTCTCCACTATTTTCTTTTCTAGGCTTTTGCATATAACCATGTTCTTCCTAGTCTTCCTCCAGAGAATTTGAAGATTCACCCATTAAATATAATTCCAATTTGTTTTGTGTTATGTGTATTGAGGGACCATAATTAATAACACTGTTAATAATAAAGTTCCAGGCACACAATATTCCAACTCCACACTTATATACCAGTGTCAGAATCCCTTCACCAATGTCTCTCATACCCATTCCACCTCTACCCTAATCCATCACCCCTGGCAAACATTCTCACTATACCACTATCTCACACTCCTAACTCATGTCCTTTCCTACATGCATGCTCATTACATACCTATTGCAATTCCTTTCTGGCCTTCTCAATGAACAATTATCAATCTATGCCCAAGGTTCAGCAATAATATAACACTATACTTTCACCCCCAAGTTCTGTTTCTCTATGTAATAATATAGTTGAGAAAATTCATTTGATATTAGTATGAATCCTTCTGACCTTCCTTGCTTGACATAATATATGTTGAGAAAATATGCATTTTTCTATCTTTTCTTGTGACTACATACTATTCCAATGTGTATTAATACCACAATTTGTTTATCTATGGACATATTTAATCCTCATTTTTGTTATTTCCTCTTAATATCCACCATTGTCTCTTCAGACATTAGTAAATAAGTCAAATTTATGTTATCAGTATAATAATCTTCACTTTTATCATCATACTTTGTCAACCTGCCCAGTTGATCTCTCAAAATCTGAATGTTCTAGTAATTATCTTGATATCACTGAAATATATGTTCTTAAATTTTTTCATATAAAATGAGTTTTTGAACCTTCTTATTCACCAAAATTAGATTTATTTTGGCACATATTCACAATATCCCAAAACTGCAATCTACTTAAATACTCATAAATATTAGAGCAAATTAAAGGATGAGAGCAGATGCACTCAATAAAAATGTGAATGAATAAGTTAGAACTGCCTAAAATATTATAGATAAAAAAGGCAGACAATGAACAGAAAACAATAGAACATATGCTACATGATTTCAATTACAGAGTGTAAACACAAGACAAAACTCTATTATGGTATTAGCATTTAGAATAATTTTTTCCTAGGAGAAAAACTAAACATCTTCATAGCCTCCAGGGTCTTCTCACCTTCCCCAAAGTAAAACACACAGCCCTTTACAACACTTTATAAAAATTTCCTTAACTGAACAAACTCATGGTTCTATTTCTCTAATATATTTCCAAGTTCAATTTTTTGACTGATGGATCCAATAACTTTGTTATTTTTCCTATATGTTATAATATAGCTTTCCTCACCTGCCTTTGCACCTTTGAACTTTTATCACCTGTTACAAGAATATTTATAACTCAAATATAAGAAATTCTTGTTGCATAATTTTATTCAAAATTTTTGTTATAACATCATATGCTCTCCTGTTTTCTTTAGCTTCTTTTAAAATGATCCTTCCAAATATCTTCTTTAGTACAATTTACTGCCTTACTGACATAATCAAAATATAAAGAATGAAATTACAAGGCATACAACTATTGATTTAGCACACTTCTATATTGCAAATTTATTATTACCATAAAGGAAGCTGGCATCTTAAATCATGTCACATATTGCCTTTTGAATGGTGGCAACTTTTAATTCTACACTCAGCAACATTAAAGTATATAGTAAAATATCATTAGCTCTAATGATTAATTTTACATGTTACTTTTTTTTTTTTTTTTTGGTTTTTGGGCCACACCTAGCGGTGCTCAGGGGTTACTCCTGGCTGTTTGCTCAGAAATAGCTCCTGGCAGGCACTGGGGACCATATGGGACACCGGGATTCGAACCAACCACCTTTGGTCCTGGATCGGCTGCTTGCAAGCCAAACGCCACTGTGCTATCTCTCCGGGCCTAACATGTTGCTTTTGTTTGTCATAAAAGTGAAAGTTTGTATACATTCTTTGAAAATATGTCCTCTTTAAAACCTCACACAGAACTCCTAAGAACCATGATTTTATTCTATTTTCAGGAGTTCTGCTCATTTTAGTTTATACATTTAAATGATTTCTTATAGTATCTGCCTAAATAATATAGTGTGACTTTCATTAGCATAATAATCTCAGTATTTTTGATTTTCAGTAACATCACAAATAAAAGGAATTCTTTCTTAATTTCTTTTTTCTCTTTATAATCAGTAAATATCTTACAGATATTTATTATTATTTTTATTATTACTTTAGAAGATTGAATTTTTCTATATGTTTATTTGGAAATGCACTGAATTCTTGATTAGTTCTAAAGATTTGGGCATTTGTAGCTTTTTAAGTATAAAGATAATATCACTGGCAAACATCGCAAATTCTTCATTTTTTTGTGTTTCACTAATTTTTATTTAAAGTATAATCTTACAATCAGATGAATCAAATCCAATTTTTAAATAAATTTTATTGTGTCATAGTGATTATTATGGTAATCTTTCACAGTGACATTTAAGGTACATACTGACAATGAATCAGGGCCATTCCCACTGCCAGTGTTGTCCTCCCTCCCCCTTTGTTCCCAACATGCATCACATATCTCCCTCTTTTGCTCTCTAGACTGCTAGTGCAACTGCTCCCCTTTGTGTATAGCTTGTTGTAGATTGAGTATCGATTCTTTTGTCATTGACATTGGTGTTTAAGCATGATAATTTTTATTTCCACTCAATTTTCATACGTCTGTTTGGTCCTGGTACCATCTATTCACCCCTCAATTTATGAGGTAGAACAAGATGATTTAAGTTATATGGTTCTGTTAGGAAAAAAAAACTGGGAGGATTTAGTCTACAGGTTATAAATATCAATATAAAAGAAGAAAAAGAAAGGGAAAAAATAACAGAAAACAAAACCAGCAACTACAAAATAACAACAATAGCAACAAAAAGCAACCAAAAAATAACCATGAAAACAAAAAAAAAAAAAGAAAAATAAGAAGGAGGTCTGGTGTGGCATGGTTTGTGCTTCTTTTTTCTTTTTTTGGCATAGGCACAGTGAGTATTGGGGTAATTAGAAAGGGAATTTCTTTGGCCTAAGAGATGCAGGGTTTTTCTACCCTTGAAGAATAGTATTATGAGAACAACTACAGGCTCCCTCCACACTCATTTTCATACCCCAAGGTCTTTTTATGGTGCCAGGAAACTTTCTGCTCAGTTATGGATGATGAAATCAGGTCTCTGTAGCTAGAGTTCTTGGGATTTCCACAGGTCATAGGACAAAGTCTAGTATAGAATCTTTCTTTATGGTTCTGGAAGTTCTGATTACAACTGTTATTATTATTAGTCTTCTGTAATTAGTGGTCTTCGTTTTGGCACAGATCCTAGTACAAAGTCTAGGATAGAGTCTTTCATTGTGCTTCCAGAAGTTCTGCTCAGTCGCAGTTGTTAAAGTCATACCTCTGGAATTGACATTGTGCTTCCAGAAGTTCTGCTCAGTCGCAGTTGTTTAAGTCATACCTCTGGAATTGAAGATCTTGGTTTTTGTACAGATCCTAGGCTAAATTCTAGGCTAGGATCTTTCTTATTGGTCCAGGGCAAGTTCTTCCCAGTTATGGTTGTCAAAGCCAGTCCTCTATAGTTAGAGATCTTGATTTTTGCACAGATCAAAGGATGATGTGTCTTCTGATTTTATCTTACTGTTAGGTAATAAAATAGGCCAACCTGCTCTTAGATCAAGTTGTTGCAGTGTCCTCGTTGTCAGGATGTCATATCAAAACTGATACAAGTTGGTAGCTTTAAGATCACAGCTCTATTAATTATATCTCAGGGTTTGTTTCCACTAGGGATTGTATAATAACTTACTTGTTTTTACATTCTTTATATGCACACAGTCATCTGATGTTTGTTCTTTTCTTTCTTAGCTCACTTAGTATGACTTCCTCCATTTCCAGAACAGTTGCAGCAAAGTGAAAGTTTTCAAATAACTTAATGCTATGAGAAAACACAATCTTTATACTACACAATCTTTACATATTCCTTTTGGGGAAAGTTGGATGTTTTCATATCTTGGATGTTGTAAATAATGTTGAACATAGGTATGTTTATTTCCTATTGTATTTTATCTATTTATTTATCTATTTATTTATTTACTTATTTTGGATTTTTGGTCACATCTAGAGGCGCTCAGGGATTACTCCTGACTCTTTGCTCAGAAATTGCTCCTAGCAGGCTCCAGGGAAAATATGGTATTCCGGGGTTCAAAACTGGTTTATTTCAAGTCATTCTATGCAAGACAAATGCTCTACTGCTGTGCTATTGCTCTGGCCCCTATTTCTTATATTATTTTAAAAAATTGGTTTTGGTAAATAACTAGGATTGGTATATCATATCTGATTCTCATAGAAGATCTGTTGTAAATTTGTTTTGTTTGTTTTGTTTTTTTGGGTCACACCCTGTGACGTTCAGGGTTAGTTCTGGATATGCGCTCAGAAATCGCTCCTGGCTTGGGGGACCATATGAGAGGCTGGGGGATCAAACCGGGGTCCATCCTAGGCTAGTACGTGCAAGGCAGACACCTTACCACTCTGTGCCACCGCTACAGCCCGTTAATTATTTTAAGCTTCTGAAACCTGTTTTTCAACTGAAAAAAGAATCAGTTTCAAAATTATTTACAATTCTTTTTTCACCACATCCCTACCAGCACTTTCCTACAGTTTTGGGAAGGTTTGTGTGGAGTCTGTGATTGGGAGTGGCAAGCAATCCACTATTTATCAGTGCATGTCATCCCATGACAGGGTAGAGAAAAGTCCTCACAGAATCAATATAGATTAAGATGTGGTGGTAGGTGATACATGTTTTCTCCATGTTAAATTTTTAAAGAAAGACTAGCAAATTGTAATGTTGAGTATTATATTAGATGTGGACTTTTTATTTATGAAAATTATTAACTAAGATATGTTTCTTTATTTTTTTCTTATAGATTATGAGTTATACCTGGTAATACTCAGGAGTTACTATTGCCTCCGCTCATAAATTTCTCTTGATGGTGCTCAGAAATACTTTATGGAGTGCCAAAGATCATACTCATTGAAATGTCCTCAGAGAAGTGTCTAGCCTGCTATAATATTTCTCAGTCCCAATATATTTCATTATTTATCCACTTATCATGTATGTGTGCTTTCCTTACATGAAATGATATTACATTTAGTTCTTATGTTTTGCTTTTTTTGTTTAAAAATATTTTAGTGTTGTATTTTTATGCCTTCCTATTCTAATGGTTGTTCATGAATCTGTTGTTTACTGTCCACATATTTGTGAATGGTCTAAGTTTTTTTTAATATTGATAACTAGTTGGTTTTACATTTTTATGGTTAGAAAAAGATACTTGGTATAAATTCAATCTTCCAAATTGTCATATAAATGTTGGAGAATGTTTTGTGTGCTCTTGTGCATAATGTATATTTTATTACTGTTGGAAAGAGCACTCTGCATATGTCTGATAGGTCTATTTGGCCTAAGAGAGATGTTCCCAAACCATTTACCAACCATCCCCAGTCAAAAAAGAAATCACTCAGGACCTCCCTGAATTTTTAATTTCTTTAACAAAATAAACAGAAAGTGGACCTCTCTTCTACAAATTGTGCCTGAGTCTACGACCAACAACTTGGATTATTGCAGAGTCCTTGATGGGATGGTTGCAATACCATTTGTGGAAATATTAGTCTAATAGACAATGTATGCACAAAATTTATTTGTTAATTTTCTTACTGGATTATACATTTGTTACTAAAAGTAGGGTATTGAAGTTGACTACTATGACTGAATATTTTGTTAATTTTTACATTTATTTTGCCATTTCCTTTATTTAAGTATGTGTTTATATACATGTATGTCTCCAAAATTTGGCACATAATATTTAAGTTTATCAATAGTCCCGATGCTTAGGCTAGAGTAATTGCTCATTTGGTATAGTGTTTGTCTTGGGTGCTGCCAACCTGGGTTGGGATGCCGAACCCTCAGCATCACATATGTTTTCCTGAGAACTACAAGAAGTAAGTTATGAGTGAAAACCCAGGAGTAACTCATGAGCATCTCTAAGTGTGGCCTAAAACAAAACAAGACAAAACAACTTTTCTGATTCTTTGTATCATCATGTAATGAAGTTTGTCTGTTGTTTATTATTCTGTAAGTTCTGATATCAATATACTTATATTTACTGTCATTAGTTTTTACTTTAATAGAATAGCTTTTCCTCCCATTCACTATAATCCATGTGTCCTTAAACATGTTACTTAATAATAGTATATACTCAGCTATGAATATATTTTTGTGTTTAAGAGCACATTTTTGTTTTGTTTCTTTAACTTGATATACCGCTCTATTTTGAGTTGAAAATGCAATCAATTTACATTTAGAAAGGTTATTGATAGGTTAAGACTTATTCGTGCAATTTTATTATTTTCTGACAGTTTTGTGGTTCCCTTGTTCCTTTCATCATTCCTTGCTGTCTTTCTTTGTAGATTTATGATTTTACCATTGTGGTGTCTGTGATTTTCTTTTCTCTCTACTGTATCAATTTGCTTGGTCATCATTTTAAGGTTTACAAAGGACATATTGTAGATACACAAGTTTATTTTATGAAAATAACTAAAAACTTAATTTTGATCATTTACAAAAGCTCTATTTCTTTAGTTATATCTTTTATTTGTAATACAGTTTATGTTTTTAATAGAGTACAGATAAAATTATTGCTTCTATAGGTTCTCATATTATAAAAAGCATTTTTCATTTTAGCTTAAATAATTATTTAAGCAAGCCTAAGGGTAAATTTTTCTCTATTTTAATTTGGCTCTATTGATCCTTCATTTTGAAAAAAAATGTTGTCAGAAATATATTTCGCTAACAGACATTTTTAACACTTATTTTTCAACACTTACAACATATCATTTCATTGTCAAAACTGTATGATTGCTGCTGAAAATTTGCTTGTAGAATTATGGGGTTTCCTTTGAAAGATACACTTTTTTTTAATGTTGTTCTTAGATACTATTTTTAAAACCCTTATTCTAATGTGTTTTATATAGAATCTGTCCAAGATTGTTTTGTTTAGTGGTTTATAAATCTTATGTTATTGACTAAATAGTTATTGCATTTAAAAAGTTTTCAGGTATAATTCATTTAAAATATTTATTTGTTTTTCTTTTTCTTTTTTTATTTTTAGAGTTAAATGATTTGAGATTATTCTTTTGATAGTATCTCTAAGGTAACTCGTACTTCTTCACTGTTTTTATTTACTTTTATTCTTTCTTTCAAGTAATTATCTTTAATATCATTTATACTTTTATTCTTCTTTGATAAATGAGTTGGAAGCTCTCTACTGAATTATCTGGTTTAGTCAATGCATTCACTAGTACCAAAATTTCTCTTTGACTTTGCATGGCTATAATTCTTTGTTAAATTTCTTGTTGTGTTCATGTGTTATTATTCTGATATCCTGTGTTTATATGTATTTATCTTTAAGGACAATTTTAGAATAATTGTTTTGAAGTTTTGCTAAATAATTTTTGGATGCCAAGTTTCTTGTAGCCACTCTTCAGTGAATTTCTGTATTACTTTGGTAGCTTCTATATTCTTTATGATTTTTCTAGTCTTAAATAAGTGTCTCCATTTGAAGAAACATTCAGATCTTCTTGAATTAATGGGTTTACTTTGATTCACCTTCAGGAAGAAATAGTTGTCCTGTGCTCTAACCTATTATCTAATAATAAGGCAGCAAGCATAGGGTATTTGGTACCACCAGTTGTATGAGATGATGCTCTTGATTTAAATCACTTATGTCTGCAACATCAATAACTCTCTAACCTATAGTGACAATGTGTATTCTTTAGTTGGTCTCATTGGTGACACTTCTAGGATTAGGGGATACTAGGCCAAGGCCATGGTGGCACGTAGGATCTATTGAATATAGATTGTATCTATATATAGCATATAGAGTATCTGTTGTATGTAGATTAAGGGTCCAGGCATGTGTACCTAATGGGAGACAACAGCTACACAAACACAAATTTTGTTGGAAACACCAACAGTAAGCAAAACTTAGTGTGAATTGCATAAATTCTGGATTCAGAATTTCATATAGACATTTGCTACTGTGATTCTTAGATTTTACTTTTGGTACTCAACAGTAGAGATGAAACTGTGCTATACCAAGAGATTATGGGTATTAAAATGAAAGGGCTAGCTAAAAGTATGTGAAATTATATAGGCCATGCCCAATAAACTGCCATAGCTGCTGTGGAAGCTATGACTGTCAGATATGTGCCCTGTACCTGCACAGCCTCCCAAACTTTGACTTCAAACATATACTTGTATAGTAATTGCTGTTGACATGATCAGGACAGTGGCACAAGATAAATTGTAGAAAGGTCTATCCACAACCAAATAAATAATCATTGTAGTCAGCCATTGGATTACAGGTGGGACTTTTTCTTTTATGCAGTCACAGAGTTCTGGGTGATTTACTAGTTTGTGGCTCTTAAGCTATCGTCAGTTACGTGCAGAACAAAAAGTAGAAACTATGGAGGGGGTGCACAGCATTTGTAGTGGTAACTCGTTCCTTAGTTGAAGCAAACTTTGTTGTATTGTCTCTACAGCAGCAGATCAAAATGAATTGGGATCATGTTGAGGCTGCTGATAGTAACTCCTAATTTTTTTACTTTTTCTTTTTCCCTTATTGTTTCTCCATTATTTCAACTTTTCCTGTCTGATGGGGCAATAAACAGGGTGTTTTGAGGTTTTCCATGAACGGTTAGAACAACTAATAGCTGACCTCACTTTCACCTTTACTTACTCCTGGCTTAGCAGTTCCCTCTTGATGTTGAACAAAAACATCGCACATATATGTTGTGGCCAAATGAAACTGTATTTATTATAATTGTGTGATTATTTTGAGTTTCTATTTGTTTGCTTTCTTATATTGCTGGAGTTTCTTAGTGGCCACCCAGAGCTCTCTAAGGCCATTTTTGCTTAACAATACCCATATAACTATTGTCTAACTATTCTTGGAAAAGAGCCTTGACTCTGCTATACTATGACCTTAAAATTGTCAGTCATATTAACTCACTAAAACTTTTGGTCCTGTTTAATTTTTTATGCATTGCTTTTAACATATGAAGTAGTAATTTTAATATATCAAATATACACATTAGATATAATTGGCCTTTATTCTTTTTAATCCACTAGGAAGTACAAAAGGTAGGGATCCTTTTCCTTGTTTAATTTGCTATTGTATTCTCAAAGCTTGAGTGCGTATATAGACTAATATGTCTTAGTAAAGGTTTCTAGAATAATAATAATAAGAGAAATAATAATAAGAGAAATAAAGTAACTTGAAGTCTTTAAGATCAGTTTAGCAAGTGGCAGCGTGGCCAAGAAGTTTAAAGTGCTGGATTAAGAATCAGCTCAGAAAACAGTCTGCATTGCTTAACTCAGAATAAGAGTGTGAAGATAAAGATAAGGCTAATGAACGAATTTATCTTAAAAAATGCAGAGGGAGAGGTTAGATTGACTTCTGATTAGCTCTAATAAATGTGCATTTGCTTTATTAATACTGTTAACTTTAATACAATGGGTGATGCTAGTGAAAGTAAAATAAAACTCACTAGTGCAACAGGTATTGAAAATCATAAGCTCTGTTCTTTCTAATTATAATGGAGAATGCAGAGAGGATGCATAAATACTAATGGTAAAATGTGTTAAATTTAACTACAATAGGGGTAAGTTTCAATTTGTAATTATTATTCAGACTAAGATAAGGAATTTTAAAATCTTAAAGAAAATAATTTAGTAAAATAACTTTAAACCAAATAAATCTTTAGTAGCATTTAAATATGGAGCATTTTAAAATAAATCATACTAGTTTTTCTTTCTATTTTGATAACTTTGATAGAAACCAGTTATTTTGGGCTGAAAGCTTGCCAGTTGCACCCACAATACAACTATGTCAATGATCCAACTTCACCATTTTATCACGGATCTCTGCAGAGATATTTAACCAACTTAAGCTCCAGTATTTGGGCTGAGATTTGCAGAGACTTCTCAGCGTGACAGTGGGCAGCCTAGCCCCTGATCTTCCATACCAGAAGCCTTGGTAACCACAAAACAGTCACCACCAGCCACAAAACTTAAAATTCCTGACTAATTTCTGCTTATGCAGTAGTGCAACACCTCCAAATATTTCCATACTGACACCCAGTAGGAAACATCTAATTAGATGTCAAGTAGCATAGAAGCCACCTAAGGTTAAGAAAATAAACAAAAACAGGATGGATAACTAGCAACAAAGAGAGCTTAGTAAACCTTTAGACAATGACAATGATCCTATTGAAAAACAGTATTTTACAATTATTTTTATGGTAGGGTTTTTTGTTTTTTTTTCTTTGTTTGTTTTGGGAGTACAAAGGTTACTCCAGCTGAGTAAAGGCCAACCACTGGCTATCTCTCTGAACTCATGTGCTAGTTTTTTATGTGTTCCAGTACCACTTAGTTGTAAACAGGAGATTTTGTCAATTATTTTTTACCAGCCAATGGAGCAGACTTGAGGTTTGGTGAGAATCTGGGAACAACTGTGGAATAAATTTTACACTGATTGTAGAATTAGTGTTGGAACATAGAATACTAGAAATGAACAACTTTGTAAATAGTGATATTTAAATAGAGTAATAATTTGTATAATAATGTTTTAATATTAACTTCCTGTGTAAAAATTACTTCAGATTTCAAAAGTACTGGCAGTATATTAACAATAAATGGAGCAGGCTCAAGCCAGAATTTGAATAGATGCTAGTTTGTAAGACTGATGAAGATTGACTATATTTAAAATAGACAACTGCCTTACATTCTGTTATACAAAATTACAATCTCACCTACTTCTCTGACAATTCAGACAAATGCATTTATTTGAATAACTTGAAGTTTCTTCTAGCCATGAAGACATCTACTTTTAAAGCAAAATCACATGATATTAATAATAGAAAAAAACCTTTCAGAGATTTGTTGATGTATCTTCACCCTAGAGGTTATGTGAGATTTTCCCAACTATATCAGGCCTTTATTGGTCTCATATAAAACTTTTAGTATTTTACTGATGATCATTTTACTATTAGATGACTGTACATACTGTAAATACTCACTCAGAATAGTTTATACATTTCTGTTCACTGACTAAATTAAATTCATGGACTAAGTAAAAAAAAAAATGGGGGGAGCCAGAGATAGTACCGTAGGTAAAATACATGTAGCAATCCCCAGTGCAATTTCTTCACCATAAATAATCTCCAATAAACTGTCAATTGTCACTCTGAACAGAAAACTAGAAAAAAGCTTGAGCAATGCCAGTGTAGCCCTAATCTGCCTCTTCCCCCAAAGAACAAACAAACTACATGTGATTTAACTTATAATTCACTTCTTAGAGAGTGACATGAAAATATCAGCAATTGGAAATCCCACTAATTTTATTACTTACAGTGTCTATGGCTAAAATTGCAAGTATTATATATCAGTACATACATAAATTATTAACATATTTATATCTATATATATTTAAGTCATATTCTATAAAGTTTTGATGAATAAAATTAATTTATTTCATTCTTCAGGGGGAATAAATTGATATAAATTTAAATTTCTATTTGAACACCAGAAGAAATACAAGACTAGATAGATGTGTTAGCTTCCCTTGAGGTAAACAAGCAAAATGTAGATACAATACATAATCAGAATGACATAGTATTTGGGTTGGAAAAGCTACACAGCTTTTCCTTGAAACCACTATTCTGGCTTGTTGTATAAAATATGGCCTTGTTTTCAAGTTAATGTGGTCATGAGTAAGGTTGTTCATGATTTTCAATTCAGCAGAATGTCAGAAGAGAATGCTTTTATAATGCTTTATATAAAAGTAAGGATGTCAAAATCTAATCCATAGTATCAGAGCTTTGCCAGAATGTGGTTCAGACTGAAATGAAAAGTATGATCTCCCTTGGGATTCTCTTCAAGAATGAAATCATTGAGATGCAGATGGTCCCCGGAGAAGGACTTTTAGAGTTCTAGCCATTGGCAAAGAAGAAACCAATTGAAATTTGTTTTTAAAAGAAGATGGTGTAATATTCCTAGAGTTTGATATTAGGAAGAAAGCCAAAAACCTGAATTGTAGACGATTTGGAGAAGAAATATAATGAAGAAATCCAACAAAAATATAATTACAACAACTGGCTTAGAAATAAAAACTGCATTTATTAAGAACAGCCTAAGCAAAGATGTCAAGAACAAAATATGAGTTAAATTTCTATTTCAGCTTGCCTGTAGGGTAGGAAAATAGATTCTTATGTAGAGATTCAAACTAAGACCTGAAAGAGATATGAGAATTTGGCAAACTAGAAGATCTAAAAACTCAAAGTCAAATCACTATGTGTATGCTTTACTAAGATAATAAATGGAAGATTATCAGCTATTTGTGAGAATTCATGATCTAAAATCTATTATCTGAAAGTGCAGAGGAAAATAATGTCTTTATCTCCAGAGGTTTAAAATTATTCCTGTATATAAGAGCACAGTATCCATGCAAACAAATTAAGTAAAAATCTTCTTTGAAATAATTTTATGTAAACATTTAAAGACAATGTATAATAAATCATTCAAAGAAGTTTCATATCCTAAAGTACTAAAACAAATCTGTTAAATCGAACATATAAAGAATAAGTATTTAATACATACACAAAATTTGATTCATAATATATTGTAGTCATAATGGTAAACAAAAATACTGAAATAAGTACAAAATATGTATCTTTGTGTTAAAGGGAATAGTACAATATGTAAAGTGCATATCTTGCAACTCAACCAATTGAGTTCAGTCCCATGCATTACAAGTGGTCCCTTGAGTACAGAGCCAGGAGTAAGCTTGAGCACTAGAGGATGTTCCTGTACCCACCACAAAGATTTATTAACCTTTGTCACTTCACCACAGTTTGAAAAGACAATTTTTAATAATAAAAATTCAGGTCTGGAGTGATGATACAGCTACTAGGACTTTTGACTTGCATATGCCTAATCTGAGTTCAATTCCTGACTTCCCATGTGACTCCACTCCCCATCCCGCAAGGAGAAATTGCTGACCACAGGTCTAGGAATATTTTCTGAGTACCTTCATATGTACTTTCCCCCAAAATGATGCAATGTGTATAAATAGAAAATAACATATGAAATTTAATTTGTAATCAGTGACAAAAGAGGATTGGAGAAAGAGCACATGTACTGAAACTACTGAAGAAGGGATGCATCTTAAGAGAAAAATAAAAGTTATTATCAACAAAAGCAGAGTGTTCAAGTTAAAATCCAAATATGATAAACTGGAAGGAAATCAAATATCTTGACTGAGTTGAGAGAAAAATAGGTTGTAATTAAATATGATTTAAGACCAATAAGCAGAGGTTAAATAATTATAGGCGTGTGCTAAGTTTAACAAAATAATGTCACTCTGTGATTGGTCAGAACATAAATACTAATTTTCTTTTGGTAAACAACACAAACTATCCTACCTCTCAGTAACAAGCTACACTTCAAAATGCGAATATATGTATATTCACACTATATATATATATGTGAATATATAAAAAATAACAGAGTGCTCTATTAAATAGTTTGTATCAAGAGAATTGAGGAACTTCTTACTTATTAATAAATATTTGTGAATCTGTTTCATCATGCCCTTTTATAGTCTTTGGGATACAGTATCACAAAAGGACAAAAATGATCTTAAGTTTTCAACTTTATTTACCTGTTGAAAATTTGGGACTTATATTATTTCTTCATTCTGAACATATTATCTTACCCAAATATGAACCTTACCTACATGTTAACACTATCTTGTATGTTCTGAGTTCCATTCCATCTCCCTTTCATACTCTACCCTCCATTATAGTCCTCCAAGCCCTTGTTAAGTTCAATCAGGTTTTAGTCCTGACTCCCATAGCTTTCCTCCTCTCTATCTCTTGTTTGGGGATCTTATTTCTCAACATCCAAGAGTTTTGGTTGAAGAAGCCATCGCATAACTACTCTTATATATAGGTAGAATCACTCTGTCTTATATCAATCCTTCAATATTTCCTCTGAAATCTTGAGGAAATTAGCTCCCTGAGCACCTTTGATACTGTTAGATTGTGTTTTTGATGATTGACATTTAGATTCAACAGTATCCTGTCTTTTCAAAGGGCCTAATATTTTTTACCACAGCGCCCTTCATACTGAATTCATTATCTAAATACTCTGTCTAGTGTGAGGAGGCCCATGTCTCTCCTGTGATCTGCCTTTTAAATAACTATGTTGAAGCTTACAATATCATACAGGGAACTTTAGCTAGTTATATACTAATAGCATAACGTAGAATATGTATATATGTATGCATGTGTCCTACATTTTCTTTGTGATATTTACTTCCTTTTAGCATTTAAATGCTGTTTAAGTTGTTCTAATTATGCCCTATTTTCTTTAAATAGATTTACTGTTTTTTAAAGTAAAATTTTGAATTTGAAACAATCATGATTGCCTATGACATCGATCAGTTTTAAATGTGCTGACCATAGGATAGGTTTACTGAAGATTCTCAAAATTCCCTGTACATTTTTTTATGACATGCTATAATCTGATAATGGTATCTTATTTTTTTAACCTGTGGGGTGAGAAAACTGGCATACCCACAATGTTCAAGGTGTACTCCTGGTTCTGCATTTGTGAATCATTCCTGTAGGTTTGGGGAATCAAATGAATTGCCTAAGATGAAACCTGGGCAACCAGGTACAAGACAAGTGACCCTCACCCTGTCATTGTATTTTTTTTCATTCTTTTTTTAAACAACTTTATTACATACATGATTGTGTTTGGGTTTCAGTCATGTAAAGAACACCACCCATCACCAGTGCAACATTCCCATCACCAATGTCCCAAATCTCCCTCCTCCCCATCAACCCCCGCCTGTACTCTAGACAGGCTTTCTATTTCCCTTGTACATTTCATTATTAGGATAGTTCAAAACGTAGTTATTTCTCTAACTAAATTCATCCCTGTTTGTGGTGAGCTTCATGAGGTGAGCTGTAACTTCCAGCTCTTTTCTCTTTTGTGTCTGAAAGTTATTATTGCAAGAATATCTTTCATTTTTCTTAAAACCCATAGATGAGTGAGACCATTCTGCATCTTTCTCTCTCTCTCTCTCTCTGACTTATTTCACTCAGCATAATAGATTCCAGGTACATCCATGTATAGGAAAATTTTATGACTTCATCTCTCCTGACAGCTGCATAATATTCCATTGTGTATATGTATCACAGTTTCTTTAGCCATTCATCTGTTGAAGGGTATCTTGGTTGTTTCCAGAGTCTTGCTATGGTAAATAGTGCTGCAATGAATATAGATGTAAGGAAGGGATTTTTGTATTGTATTTTTGTGTTTCTAGGGTATATTCCTAGGAGTGGTATAGCTGGGTCCTATGGGAGCTCGATTTCCAGTTTTGGGAGGAATCTCCATATTGCTTTCCATAAAGGTTGAACTAGACAGCATTCCCACCAGCAGTGGATAAGAGTTCCTTTCTCCACCAACATTGCTTGTTCTCATTCTTTGTGATGTGGTGTGAGGTGGTACCTCATAGTTGTCTTTATTTGCATCTCCCTGATGATTAGTGATGTGTCATTGTATTTTATAAAAAATTCAGCCAATACATGTTTTATCCCAACTATAAATTGGTTTGGTATTCTAAATATATATAAATAAATACCTTTTTTCTTATATAAGTTTGTATAGACTTGTACCTTGAAGTTATTGCAATCTCATTATCTTACCCTGATTTTAGAAAGCCTCTGGTTTCTTGTATCTTCTCTATAGTGATGTCCTATTCTACAGTTGATCTATTTCATACTTAGTAGAGAATGTTATCCATAATAATACTCTCCTCTCCTACAAAGTTTATATTCTTCAAATAATTCATAACTTACTGATTGTTTTATATCATGGACAATCATCCAATTTTTCTTCTCACCATGTAACTTCCTGATTTAAAAAATCTAAATCTGGGTGGTATTTTTTGTTGATCATAAAATATAAAGTATTAGGATAATTATTACCTTTTTTGTTTTCAGATTTTTATTGTAGAAAGAATATGGGCTCAGAGTTGTAAAATCTTGACACTACTTCTTAACTTTTTTTCTTCTAGTTTCTCATAAGCTTCATATTTTTTTTGTAAGTAGAGATTAGCCCCATAGCTTATTATGGTTCTGTTGGAATGAAAGTCATGTATGTTATCACATGGCATAAATGTTATTTCCCTGAAGCTCACTTTCTACACAGTTTCATCTTGGTTAATTATGTTAGATAAGCACATTTAAATTGGAGAAAGAAAAATAACATGGATTTGCATTGGTGACAATTTTAAAAGCTCAAACTAATTTGAAAAGAATGTTATAGACAAAACAAGAAAGACAGAGTTTTGAAAAGCTAAAACTCACATCTCTTCATCATCCAACTAAAGACTGCTTCATTCATTAACAATGTACTTAAAAATATTTGTGAGGGGACATAAATATAACATAATGGTAGGGAGTTTGCCATGTAATCGGCCATTCTTCATGGACATTGGTTTGATTCCCGGCATCCCATCTGGACCCCCAAACCTGCTGGTAGTGACTTCTGAGTATAGAGCCAGGAGTAACTCCTGAGGGCCACTGGTGTAACCCAAGAAAACAAAACAAAACAAAAAGTGCATTTGTGAACTTCTAAATTGAGTGAAATGTTATGCTTCCGATAAGACAAGCCAGATCCATGAGGTGTCTTGAACATCCAAGTTCTGAAATTGTATTTGTTCATATTTTTGATGGAATGAAAAGTGACTGTTCAGTGTTGGAACTGTTAGTGCCTGTGTTCAGTATGTAAAGGAAACCCTGATATTCTTAGAAAATGAATCTCTATGACTCTCCTAGGTGACTAGAAGTGATGAAAAGTTAGGGAGCAGTATTCTAGTAAATGATAATAGTAATTGGATTGGGAGCATAGGCTCAATTTCTGTCTGGGGCACACTCACTGACTCTGCCTTATGCAGGTGTTTTATAATATGCACAATCATTGCTCAGTTCCTCCTTTCTCTGTGACATGAGCTCAAGGTTCAGAAATATGAGTAATCACTAAATCACATAAAATTATCTGACTTCTAGACATGTCTATAATCAAATCCTATTATATCTCAGAAGAAAAACTTCTATTTCAATATATTAAGAGCCTTTACAACAATGTTTCTATTCACTGATACTATAAAAAGTATTGCTAAACATGAGCAGTTTCTCTTACTAAGTTCAGACTATTTAAACTAAATAAGATAACTGACAATAGAGAAATGTTATTTTATATATTTATGAAAAAATAATAAGCAATTATTTGTTTTGCATATTATGAAATATATAATGAATGTCCTTTGGCAATCAATATTCCATAAAGAATAAAATAAAAGAGTTATATTTATAAAGTACAGTTATAATGCATTCTAACAGTCCAGATCTATTCCATTTTTACT
Source organism: Suncus etruscus (assembly GCF_024139225.1). NCBI lineage: Eukaryota > Metazoa > Chordata > Mammalia > Eulipotyphla > Soricidae > Suncus > Suncus etruscus. The sequence continues at coordinate 30,063,122 of NC_064850.1, read as the reverse complement.
AATCAAATTTTATTATTTTTAAAGTTTCACTTGGACAAAGTGACTTAGAAATTAAATGAGAGCAGAATTTTTTAATAATACTTTTTATTTTGACCAAAGTGGATTACATATCTTTCACAGTAGTATTTTAGGTACATATTAACATTGAATTAGGGGAATTTCCATCACCAAAGTTGTCCTCCCTCCACCCCCGTTCCCATCTTGCACTCATATCCCCTATCCACATCCCCTTGGCTTATAGAATAAGTGATCCCCTCTGTGTCTAGCTTACTATTTAGTGATCATACAACTGTTTGGTCTTGGTACCCTCCATTATTTTTCCCTCTATTTGAGAGGCAGAACTAGATAGTTCAAGTTATGTAGTTTTGTTTGAAGAAAAGAAAAGCAATAAAATGTGGTAAAAATCAAATAAACCGAAAATGGGTGTAGTCCTTCTAGACGCTCTCACCTCAGTTTGAGAGAGGAAAGGGACAAATGAATTGAAACATCACAACAATACAAAAGAAAATATTAGATAAAAAAAATCCAGGGAGCACTACAGCAATAAAGACAAGCACCACATAATCACCACAGTCCTGAAACAAAAACATAACAGAGCCCAAAAAGAAAAAAAAAAGAAAAAAATTGGAGACAACTTCAATATCCACACAAAAACAAAGAAGTCAAAAAACAAATAAATAGATAAATAAATAAATAAAAAAGATTATTTTGTGTGTGTGTGTGTGTGTGTGTTTCCTGCATAGGCACAGTAAACATTGGGGACATTAGAAGGAATTCCCTTGGCCTAAGAGACACAGGTTTCCTCGACATTTGAGGTATACTGTCATGGGAATAATTATAGACTCCTTGCGTCTTCATTTACACTCCCCTCGGTGCCTTTGTGGTGTATGGAAGACCCCTGCTTCATCATGGGTGATAAAATCAGACCTCTGTATCTAGAAATCTTGGTATTGAGAGCAAAAGTTTTTACTTTAGAGATAAAAACAGAGGCCTAAGATTATATATATATACATATATACATTATATATACATATATATACATATATACATATATATATATATATAGAGAGAGAGAGAGAAAGAAAGAGAGAGAGCGCAAACATACAAGGAATACCCTATAGAAAAGTGAATAATATATCTTTTAGAAAACTGTTGCTGAAATAGGATGCTCATTAGCAAGGTCAATTTCTCTCAGGCCAGATTGTGGCCCTCAAACTTTTAGACTAAGGAATGTCTTTGTTTAGCAAACTATAATTCATATGTCAATCAGATTGATAAATAGGTCTTAAAATATATTATTTTTAACTAAAAATATTACTCTTTAAGGATTGAAATACATATATCAATATTTTAATGTCTCCTTCTCACTAATTACTCACAATCCAAAAATCTTTTATTGCATCTCAAGAACAAAGTTGAATCAAGTAAAGTCAATTAGCCAGGACAGTCATATCTGTGAAGTGTGTCAAAGAATATTAATAGTCAAACTAATCATCTTTCTGGCCAAAAATAATAATAATAAAAAATACATCCTGGCCCCTTTATCAAGCTCAAATAATGGTGGTCAGCCCTTTCCAGGTAGTCTGTTCCAAGTTAATTCTTTTGTGGCATTTTCAGAATGGTTGGTAGATTCCCCTTTCTCATAAACTACCACAGCCCAGCATCACACCCTCCATCAGAAATGGCTCAGCTCCACAAGTTAACATTAACGAACTGTCAAACCACCAAACTTGTTTTCATCTACAAGATTTTGGACCTTAAACTATAAGTGGACACATGATACATCTAATTTTATGTTAGTGTCAGCCCAGTAGTATAACCCTACCAAGCTCAGTGAGCCTAAACAGTAGCACAAAAGGCTCAAATAGCACCAAACAATATATGGTACATCCTTAGACACTTTAGTAAAATTCATGGAGAGATAAAACAATTATCATATAAATTTGACCCTTGTTAATCTAAATTTTAATCATTCCATTTGTCTTTGTGTTGTAACAAACAGTATGAAGTAAATTTGTGTCTGTAAAGAGGAAAGCAATGGTATTGGGTAAAAATTGGAGACACTATATAACACTGTAAGTTATATACATTCGTGGTGGAATTAGTGTTTGAACATTTAATTCCTGAAATGACTGAATTGTTAACAATTTGGTAAATCATGGTAATGACTTTTTTATAATTTTATAATTAAAATTATAAAATAATATTATAGGAAAATATAAGCTACCTAAAATCTGTGTTTTTTGGTAATACTTTTGTTTTACATTTGATTCCTATATTATATAAAATATTTTGTGTGAACTATATTTTTCTGATTTCAAGAAAATAGATTAATATGAATTTCAGTCACTAAAAATTGAGTTCAGTTTTCATCGAACATTAATTATCTTCTTTTAAATAAAATTAACTTTAATAGTGGCCAGAGCAGTGGCACAAGCTGTTGGGCATCTGCCTTGCATGATCTAGTCTAGCTTGGACCACAGTTCGATCCCCAGGTGTCCCATATGGTCCCCCAAGCCAGGAACGATTTATGAGCACATAGCCAGGAGTAACCCCTGATCATCATGGTGTGTGGCCCAAAAACAAACAATAAAAAAGAAACTTTTAATATATTTAAAAATAATAATTCACAGTAATATGACAAAAATATTGTGTCCAAGATTTTGTATTCACTATTTAATTTTATATATTTGCTAGAAAGCAACCAAAGACATTTTTTTGTTAACACTTGTGTTTTAGAGTATCATGTGATTGGTTTTTGATAATAAAGTTTTAGTACAAATAATATGTACCATCTTTATACCATTCTTTTACTTACAAGCAGGTTAAATAAATGTCTTAAAATGATGCAAAAAAAGAGAACAAATCAATTTTTTTTAATCTTTGTTATTGTTGTGGTTTCTGGTTATTGTTTTTCCTTTGGGGCTTTTTTTTTATTTCAGGACCGTGTTTAATATATGGCTGCTCCCCATATTGCTAGGGTGCTTTTCGAATTTTTTAAATTTTTTTTATCTTTTATTTTATTTTTATTTTTTTCTGTTGTTGTTTGTTTTTTTTTTTTTTTGGTTTTTGGGCCACACCCGTTTGAAGCTCAGGGGTTACTCCTGACTATGCGCTCAGAAATCACCCCTGGCTTTGGGGGACCATATGGGACGTTGGAGGATCAAACCGCGGTCCAAGCTAGCGCTTGCAGGGCAGACACCTTACCTCTAGCGCTTATGTTTTTCTTCCTTTTCCCTCTCTGCTCTTAAACTGATTGGTATAGCCTCTAGAAGGATTCCTCTCATTTTTTGCTTGTTTGATTTTTTCCCCTATTTTATTTTATTATTATTTATTATTATTTTTCTTGTCTTGTTTTCCCTTCAAACAGAACTACACAACTTGATTCATCTTGCTCCACCTCACAAATGGAGGGGGAAATAATGGAGGGTACCAAGACAAAAAAGTCACATGAATATTAAGTAGAAATAAAAAAAGGATCAAACCTTAAGACAAAATCAGAAGACATGTCACCCTTTGATCTGTGCAAAAGCAAAGATAGCTATCTACAGATGACTGGTTGTTACAACCAGGACTGGACAGTACGCATCTCGGGACCAACAACAACAACAAGAAGCTCTAGCCTAGGTTTTGGTCTAGGACCTGTTCAACAAACAAGATCTCCAATTCCAGAGGTCTGACTGAGACAATCGCAACTGAACGGGTCTTCCAGAAACATAACAAAAGACTCTATCCCAGGCTCCATCCTAGGAGCAACATAATGACCAAGACCACCACTACAGAAGAGGGATTAAAACGACACTGAAGAAGCAGATCTGCTTCCCTAGAACCACAAAGAAAGATTCATCATAAGCTCCATTCCTTGAGCTGTACAGACACCAAGATCTCTAGATACAGAGGCCTGATTTTACCATCCATGACGAAGCAGAAGTCTTTCATACACCACAAAAGCGCCAAGAGGAAAGTATATGACCATGCAAGGAGTCTACAATTAATCCCATGACAGTATACTTCAAGGATGGAGAAACCCTGTATCTCCTAGGCCAAGGGAAATCCCTCGATAATGTCCCCAATAGTTACTGTGCCTATGCAGGGTGGGTGGGGGGAATAATAATCCTTTCTTCCACATATATATTTATTGATTGGTAGATTTTTTTGACTTCTTTGAAATTTTGGTGTAGATAGTGAAGTTGATGTCTCCAATTTTATTTTATTTTATTTTATCTTTATTTTTTTTTCTTGCACTCAGCATGGTTTGATATCAGGACCGAGACTATTGTGTGGTGCCTGTCTTTATTGCTGTAGTGTTCACTGAATATTTTATTTGATATTTCTTTCTGTGTGGCTGTGGTGTTTCAATGATCTTTTTCCTGTCCTTTCTCAAACTGAGGCTGAAAGCCTCTAGAAGGATTCTGCCCATTTTCAGCTTATTTGATTTTTTTTTACCCCATTCTATTGCTTTTCTTTTCTTCAAACAAAACTACATAACTCGAACTATCTAGCTCTGTCTATCAAATAAAGGGGGAAACAAGGGAGGTACCAAAACCAAACAGATATATGATTACTAGTAGTTAGCTAGACACAGAGGGGACCACTTACTCTAGCAGCCTGGGGGTGATGGTTGGGGATATGGGTTGCAGGAAGGGAACGGGGATGAAGGTAGACAAATTTGGTGATGAGTATTCCCCTGATTCAATGTTAATATGTACCTAAAATACTACTGTGAAAGATGTAAGTCATTATGGTCAAAATAAAAATTAAAAAAAAAAGATAGACATTAGAACAAATGAAAATAACTAAAATGCACCAGAGACTATGATTTTATTCATATCACAGTAATGTAATAAAATGCTATTAAATCACATATAGCTGAATATTAATACTTCATTACTAATTATTATTATTAAGTGGAAAATATAACTAGAAAGCAAAAATTAATACACAAATGTATCAATGAAATGGAGAGATAACTAAGATAGTATATATCAGTGTTCAGAGTGCAGTTACTTCCTTCTAATGTCATTTTATTTTCTCTCTTCTTAAAATGAATTATCTTAAATTATTAGAAAGGTACCATTTTTAAAGTTGATAATTTCAGTGTAATTATGGAAATTCTTCTTTTCTTCTAGTGTAAAAAAAGGATCAAACTTAAGCACCAAATTCAAAGCCAACAACAACAGAATTGATACCCAATTTATAACATACTAGACACAGAGAGGACCACCTATACTAATAGCCTGGGTTTTAAAAGAGGGGAAATGGGATGCATGCTGGGAACAGGGGTGGAGGGAGGACAATATTGGTGGTGGGAATGCCCCTGATTCACTACCACTATGTACCTAAGACATTAATGAGAAAGATTGCAATCCACTTTGATTAAAATTAAAAAAAATTATGCCATCTGGGCCAGAGAAATAGTACAGCAGGTAAATGAGTACCTTGTATGCACTTAGCCCAGGTTCTATTTCCTAACACCCATTATGGTCTTCCAAGCTCCACTGGAAATGATTCCTTAGTATATAGGCAGGAGTAAGCCCTAAGTACGGCTGAGTGTGTCCACCACCACCCCAAACACAAAAAAACAATAATGAAAACAGTGTCTTTATCTTGTATTAAACTCAAATATTATCCAATCAGGAAATTTTTAGGGGGTGAATTTTGATTTAAAGAAGAACATAACTAAGAAATGTGCCATCAGAAGCTGGCATACTAAAGGTAAAATATAGTTATTTAGCTGATTTTATGTAATCCTCAAAATTTATACCTGAATTAAAATAAAAATAAGAAATATGAAATAAAGAAACAGTAAAGAAAGGCAATTTCTTCTGATTGAATGGAACATGAACTTATAAATAAAAGAATTTTATTTCTAGACTTCTTAATTGCCAACAAGTGATTTGTACTGTAGTTAGTTGAAGAGAAAGTAAATAAATAGTATAATAAGAAATGATAATAAATACTAAGTGTACAAAAACATCATAAAGTGGAAAAATAAAGGTTGAAGAATAGCTAAGGAAACCGTAATGGAAGTAAGCCAAATCATGTAAATAAATGGCTGCAGAGATGAAATTCTAGAACCAAATGTCTCAGTTCTATTCAATTTGTATTGGTTTTCTGTCAAATCAAGCTAATGTACTTGAATATTCATCGTTTTAAATGCTTTTTTGGATTGTGTACAACATCCCTTGTGAAAATCTGAGAGTGTATCTAAGTAGTAAAAACATTTTTTGCCAGACTCTTTACATGTCCTTAATTGTTTCAATGCACTGAAAGCTCAGACCAATATCCCTCCAACTTCTGCTTGATTGGCACTGTTTGCACATACGAAAAGAATAATACCTTTAGATGGGATTCCTATGTTCCCCCATGGGTTATCAGTATTTGTCCCATGCAAACATAACAGAGTTTTTTTCCCCCTTGGGGAAAACAAATATGACTGTTTCCTCATTTCTGAAGATTATATCTGTATTTGGACATTTCAAGAAAATTCTAATAAAGTATCCAAACTTAAATATAAATTTCTGGGTTTTATTATTTTTAAGCAGCATGGAGATGGCAACATTATTTAGAGTATATATTGCATAACTCTGTAAGATTAAATGAAGAAACTCATAATTACTACAGTTCATATTTACTACAGTAAATGGAGTATTAAGGTATTTTTGTTTTTGTTTTTGTTACTATAAATTAGTGTCCTATTCTCTATCTCGGGACTTCACTGTCCTTTCAGTCAGATAGAAATAACTATAATAACCACTTAACAATTTTATCTTCTATTTTTTTTTTTTGAGGGGGACACAACTGGTGGTGCTCAGGAGTTATTCCTGGATCTGGGCTCAGAAATATCTCCTGACAGGCTCAGGAGACCTTTACAGATTGCTGGGAATTGAACCCAGGCCATCTCAGGTCAACCAGGTGCAAGACAAACGCCCTTCCACTGTGCTATCTCTCCCATCCATATTATTTAATTTTCTATCATATAACTCCATTCTGATGTGTCACCTTTCAAGGACCTTGCTAATACATTGTACAACTGTTGTGGTATAAACAACAGAAATAACAACCATTACAGTGTCATCAGTTACTTACTACTGGGAGTTACATGAAGAACAATAACTATGACAACTATGCTCATTCATGGAGTTTTTAGGTTTTCTTTTTCTTCCTTTCATTTTCTTCCTCCCTTTATTTGTTCATACGTTCCTTCCTTCCTTTCTTTTCTTTTTCTTTCTTGCTTCCTTCCTTCTTTCCTTCCTTCCTTTCTTTCCTTTTACTTTCTTTCTTTTTTTTTTTTTTTTGGGCCACACCCGGTAACGCTCAGGGGTTACTCCTGGCTATGTGCTCAGAAGTTGCTCCTGGCTTGGGGGACCATATGGGACACCGGGGGATCGAACCGCGGTCCGTCCAAGGCCAGCGCAGGAAAGGCAGGCACCTTACCTTTAGCGCCACCGCCCGGCCCCCCTTTTACTTTCTTTTTCTTTCTTTCTTTCTTTCTTTCTTTCTTTCTTTCTTTCTTTCTTTCTTTCTTTCTTTCTTTCTTTCTTTCTTTCTTTCTTTCTTTCTTTCTTTCTTTCTTTCTTTCTTTCTTTCTTTCTTTCTTTCTTTCTTTCTTTCTTTCTTTCTTTCTTTCTTTCTTTCTTTCTTTCTTTCTTTCTTTCTTTCTTTCTTTCTTTCTTTCTTTCTTTCTTTCTTTCTTTCTTTCTTTCTTTCTCTCTCTCTCTCTCTCTCTCTCTCTCTCTCTTTCTTTCTTTCTTTCTTTCTTTCTTTCTCTCTCTCTCTTTTTCTCTCCCTCCCTCCCTCCCTCCCTCCCTCCCTCCCTTCCTCCCTCCCTCCCTCCCTCCCTCCCTGCCTCCCTCCCTTCCCTTCCTTCCTTCCTTCCTTCCTTCCTTCCTTCCTTCCTTCCTTCCTTCCTTCCTTCCTTCCTTCCTTTTTTTTTTTTTTGCTTTTGGGCCACACCCAGTGATGCTGAAGGGTTACTCCTGGCTCTACGCTCAAAAATATTTCCTAGCTCAGGGGACCATATGGAATGCCTGGGAATCGAACCGAGGTCCGTCCTAAGTCAGCGAGTGCAAGGAAAATGCTTACTGCTGCGCCACCACTCTGACCCCAATTCACAGAGTTTTTGATTGACAAAACTGGGTCTCTGTTATCTCAACTCACCATTTTAAAGAAATATTATCATAAAACAATGTAATAAGAAAGCAACAACTTATTTGGGTCTATGTAAATTAATATGTAAACTTGTAACTCGGGAGAACATTTATTTTTTTTCAAAAGTAAAAAATAAAGTACAAAGAAAAGAAGTCAGTAATTCCATAAAGAAAAACGTTTTCCCACACTGTCAGCCTGTAAGTTGCTCAGGACAGAAAGTACTTTTCTATTGGGTATATTTTGTTTGCACTTTTCCAAGGCTGGTGGATCAATAAACCAGAGTCTTCAGGATGCTCCCAAGTGGACAATTGACTAGTTATGTTCAAATTTCTTCCAGACATCTTATTAACTCACCAGTAAAACCTACAGTTGACAGTAACATTTTTCTGCATAATATCATTTGTTTTGTTTAAAGCACACAACCTGAGGTGTATAGGCTTATTCCTGGCTTTGCAATTCAGGGATCACTCATGACAATGCTCAGTGCGCTATATGTAGTGGTATGAAGATTGCAAATGCCCTAGGCCAAAAGCAGTGTAGAAATTAGAGCTCACACTTTTTAAACTCTATTTAAATATACATGTTTTAAGCACCATGGTATATAATATTGATAATGACAGATTACCATAAAAATATTTCAACAACAGTAAAGGAGAGCATGTCAAGTTTCCCTTATCATTGTTCCAGAGTCTTCCTGACCTGTCCTATTTTCAATTTCCTCCTACAATGATATGCTTCCTGCTAAATACCAATACTTGGTTCCAATGTCTTCCTGAGCTCTTTATTCAATAAATACTTAACAGTAATATCTTCTAGTGACAAAAGCAATAAGCAAATTATAATAAATTACTGCTGTCAATAAGTTGATATTAGTGAGATAGGAATATATAAAACAAATAAATACATGATAATAAATTGGGAGCTTATCATCAATTGTGATAATAAAAAAATAGTAGACAGAAAATTACGGTAGGGTAGCATAAGGGAAGCTATTTTTTAACAATGATAAAAGAAAATATCTGTGTGGAAGTGAGATATGACACTTAAGGTTTAATGAGAAGAAATAGTTAACTGTTGTTCTAAGAAAATAGCAAAACAATTGCTAAGGATTTGGAATCTAGAGTGATAGGAGTACTTACTCGATTATTTCCAAAATATTCTCTAAAATATTTTTTCTTTAAATAAAAAGAAATATTTCTCAAAAATTTTAAAATTATAGGTATCTCTGAGATATAGATCATGCTAGAGTAGTATCATGACCCTTTTGTTATACTGTATTGAATTATTTTAATGATGACATTTATTGTCATTATCATGTTGTTATTAACTAGTGGTCAAAGCTAGCCTCTTAGTAAATCCTGTGAGGAATAATAGATAAAGCACAAGCTTCAGTAGAAGGAAGTTTCATCATTTAAAATTCTCATCATCTAGTATTATTCTTACCACATTCTTCAATTGGCTGAGTATTTATCAAAGGGATGCTTTGTCATACTATGCTCATAATTTAAAGATATGTGATACTCTCTTGCTGAAAACGAATTTTAATAAAAATGGCACAGATATGAGTTGGCCAAGAATTGGTGGTCAAAATATTTTACATATAATTAGAAGGCTAAAACTAGAATTTATATTTTGAGAATTTTACAATCTAGTTGAGGAAATAAAAGATATGTTGAATAACATGTAAAAGTTTGCAACTTAACTTTGTTAGATGAAGAAATACATCAGGTGATAGATTTTGTTAAAAGTGAACATATGGAAGGAGTGATAGCACAACAGGTAAGATGTTTGCTTTACATTTAGCTGGCCTGGATTCAATCCCTGGCACCCCATATGGTCTCTCGAGTCTACCAAGAGTAATTTCTGAGTGTAGTGCCTAGAGTAACCCTCTGACCACTGTTGGGAATGACCCAAAAGACAAAACCAAAAACAAACAAACAAAAAAATTGTACATATAAGAATTCACTCAGAATGAAGGTACTGAGTGATTGGTAATCAAACATTTACATGGAATGAGAGTGACACTGAATCTTCATACCAAGCATTGTGCATTGACTAGGCACATTCTTTAAAAATTTCCTATTTATTAATCCACCTGCAATGCCTTTGAGTAGTACAAACATTCATTTATTTTCGCATAACTCTGACTTGAAGCATGTAACTATTATCTTGTTCTCTAAAGTTTTGCCTAGGTCTAATCACCTAACTCTATTTGGCATGCTCTCAAAATATGCACAGGATCTATTTTCCACACTTTTAACACAACCAATGTTGTCCAAATTTTATAATATTTTTTTCAACCTATTGCTAAAATTTCTTCACTCTGTCATTACTTATGCCTACATGCCTCAAAAATATAATTTCAATAGAGAAAGTGGTCTCTTTAAAAGTTAAATTCATTCATGCTATTTCTCTGCTCAAAATTCAATCATAGTCCATTCTGGAATATAATGGAATATAATTCCATTCAACTGGAATATCAGGCATCTCATCTGCTACTTCTTAAACTTCAATACTAACATTCTTCTTTCATTCCCATTCAGTTCTCCCACTGTTGTCTCTATATTACATTTGATTATTGGTGTATATTTTACTTGATATTCCTTCTACTGACTTTTTCTCCACACATAAGTATATATTTTATTCCCATTTATTCATTCTATTTCTAAGTAATAATAACCTTCTTTGTGTACATTCACTTGAACTTTTTCAATGTCTATAATATCTCTATCTACCCATAATAATATCTCTATCCTGTATGTACTACACAACATATGTTTAATACTTTTATGTAGGTAGATGTTCTCATATTTGTCTAAATTTTAAAAGTATCTTCACACCTTATTCTATAGAAGTACTTTTTATCATTATAGAGTGCTTTAATATACTTTGTATCTAGATGTTGGTCTCATTGCAATCAATTTACATAGCAACACTAATAAATATTTTATTTTTATTATTTGCCTGCATTCCCACTTTTGTTTATGTAAAGAATTTTTGTTTCAGAGCTCTGATGAGAGAGGAAAAAGGATATGTACTCATGAAGTAGGAAAAGAGTTATATATTAGAAATTGGGGTGCAGGAGATTTCAGAATGGCAGGTGTCGCTCTCAACTCATGATTTGTTTTACTTTAATGGCAATATTTTAATTAAAAATTGGCTTCTGGGCCACACCTGGCAGTTCTCTGGGGTTACTAATGACTCTACTTTCAGAAATCATTCCTGGCAGGCTTGTGGGATAATATGGGACGCCAGGGATCAAACCCGAGTTAGCTGTGTATAATGCAAACAGCTCATCTACTATGTTGTCTAGCCTCAACATTTTAACAAAATATTAACACAAATAACACAGACAAGAAAATCTGTGTCAAGATATTTAAATATGAAAAAAAGAAAAAAATATGGTATATCTGACTGATTCTAAAGAGTTAAAAAATGTTGTATAAGTTTTATATAACTTGTTCCCAGATATAGGACAAGGCAATAATTTTCCTAAAGCCCAGTGAAATTATGTGATTTTTTTTATAATTTCACTAAGATTATGTGATCAGAGTTACACCCTTAGCACAATTCTAACTTTCAGTGCTGGAAAATGAAATGTCATTCAGGCTTCTATTTATTACCTCTTTTTTAAAGTAAAACTTGATGTTTTCTTGAGATAAACTATGGTTGAGTTTAAAAAGTTCGTGTTCCAGAAATAACTGGTTGTTTCAAATTGACATGGATGTCTCCATTTTTGCATCTGCTAGTGGCTTTCACTACATCCCTAAAAGATACCTGAGTATTCTTATCAGCAAGGTCAATTGTTCTATTATAACAGTAACTTTCTGATCCCAGTAGCCTGCCTCAATTATCTATGACTTTTTTAAAAAAAATTTTGGAAGGCAACACTCAATAATGCTCAGGAATTACTCCTGGGTATGTACTCAGAAATCACTCCTGGCTCAGGGGACCATGTGGAATGCCAGGAATTGAATCTGTGTCCCTTCTGAATCATCCGCGTACAAGGCAAACGCCCTACCACTATGCTATTACTCCAGCCACTCAATCATCTATGAATTTTCATTCACTCTTTATAAATCTTGCAAATCAATTTTGTCTATGTGGTCACTCTTGGGAGATGGTGCTTTTTAAGATAAAAGAAAATACAAAGATGGTGAACAACCAGATATTTTAGGTGGCATGAGAAAATTTCACCCCTTTTTCTTCTTCAGACTAAGTCTACTGCCAACTCCTAAGTTCTGAGTAGTATCTATTTACCTACTGTTTACACGAAGGAGCACAAGAAGTTTGAATACTGACTTATTTCTATATATTTAGGAAATACAACCTCCTTTAGGAATATTACAGTCACTACGCTACTAAGGATATTAAGCTATTTGTACAAAAAATAAGTATTAAAAGTATATAGAAATTTAGAGGTTTGTACAAAGAGATAATAGAGTGGATAGGGCCCTTGTCTTGCATATAGATGAGTTAATTCAATTCCTAGCATCCCCATTTGATCCATGGAGTACCTCTAGGAGTAATTTTTGAGTACAGAGTCAGTTAAGTCCTAAGCATCATCGAGTGTAGTTAAAAATTTAAAAAGAAACTGCAGGTTAAAAGTCACTAAAATATACTGTGTGAGAAATCAGTAATCATGGTCTTCCCTGAATTGAGTTCTTACATTACAAGGTCAGGGAAACACATTCTATATATTCTCTAGCTCACTAGTTCATCTCCATGTTTTGTCTGTGTGAAGTAGATCTTCAGTAACTCTGTTTCCAAAAGCAGAAATTAAAAATATATCATTTTATACTGAATTCTATGAATTCTACATTAAACAAAATAAAACAAAACAAACAAAAACATGTGCTGAAGTGATAGCACAGAGGGTAGATTTTTGCCTTGTACACAGCCAACCAGGCTCAATCCATGGTATTCCATTTGGTCCCTTGAGAATGCTAGGAGTAATTTCTGAAACCAAAGTCAGGAATAAGCCATGAGAGCAGCAGTGTGGCCAAAAGTGAAAAAATATATATATTGTGTAGACTGCTCTACTTAATGTTCTCTTATGAAATCTGGAGATTTTATGAATGAGAATCAGTGAAACTTAGCTCATGTAACTTTCTACAACGGAAAACTCATTATCCTTTAACCATAATGTCCTTTCATCAAAAAAGGCAAACATAAAGAGAAATGTTTTTACCAAATAGAAAAAGAAATATACATATTCTGAGATTCAAACCGACCCAACAATAATAGAAACCTTTATTTAAATGATTTTTAAATTTTTAATATATTAAGCTTATACAAGAAATACATTCTATCATTTAATGTTTCTTAATTAAAATTTAAAATATACTGTTGAAGACATTCTTCAAAAAATCCACATTATTAGTGAATTTAGCTCTTAAAATAGAAAAATAGTCACAGAGGAGTCAGAGCAATAGTACAGAAGGTAGGGCACTTGCTTTGCACAAGGCCTACCTCAGTTCAATCCTTGACCTCCCAATTGTTCCCTGAGCACTGACAATAGTAATTTATAAGTGCAGAGCTTGGAGTAAACAAAAACTCGTAGGTATGCCCTCTCCCAAAACTCACAAACAAAAAAGCCTAGAAATATGTCAATTATAAAGTCCCTTAAAAGGTAAATATATTTATTTTCCTTATCATTTATTTTAGTAAATAATATTTTTCTTTTACATAGGATATCTTTTATGATATATTTATTTTAATGATATGTTTAATAAAGTTTTATGTGACTATAATGCCTATTTAAAACCTAAATACATATTTAAAACTATCAAACTTCCATTATTATGGAACTGGAACCATAGTACAGCAGGAAGGGCACTACTATAGGATGCACTCAACAAGGATTTAATCCTCAATCTTGCAAGTAATTCTCTGAGATTTTTCAGGAGTGATAAATGAGCAGTGAGCAAAAAAATGCACTAGTATATTTGAGTGCAGTACAATTGTTACCCCTATGATTGTTATTATTACTTACAGTTTTTAAATATTGCATCTTTTAGAGATTGAGAAACAATTTTCAACATGAAGGATGGGTCTAAAGTTACAGATAACACAGTACATAAAATCACCATATTCTCTTTGTTGATAATAGTTCAATCTGAATGTTGTCAGGCACACTAGAATTTGTTGCCCTCTTTTCTATCCTTAGGTAGGTTTTAAACTTTTCCATTACAATATGCATGGGAATTAGCAAAAAGAAAATCCGTGTCAAATATTAAAAATAATAGCACCAACTTTGTAACTTTTTGCATTTATAAAGCTTCCTTCATCAGCTAAATGTAATTATCTTTTTTATTTATTTGTGAATTGAAGGCAAAACACTAAAAAAGTGAGGTCAGGGCCCAATCTTCTGTGTTATGACATTTAGATAATAGGAGCCATAGGCACACATCAAAACCACCCCATTTTCTTGTTCTGTAGTCACATTGAACTAAAATGAGCTTTCTTGCACTTAGACTATGATTTAGGGGCAGAGAAGGCTAACTGCATTTCATTTTTCTTCCACTGACATTGAGCAAATTTGTCTGCTATTGGAAACACAAAAAAGAAAGGCTTTTTTTTCTTTTTTTTAATTCCTCTGGTTTAAGTATTCCACTAGCAATTTTCATTGACACAAGGATTTGGATATGAAGAACATTTTACATTCATTAATCATAGTGAAATAAGACTCAAAAGTATAGCAATTTTATTTTTTCTTACTCTTATGAAACTCAAACATAAGCAGCACAAATCTGTAAGTTGACTTGACCTTTGTTTATAAGCACAATATTCAGTTCTCCCACCAGTCATTCTCCTTTTAATTTCCATACAATACTTGTATTTTACTTTTAATATGATACTTATATATCTAGGATGTCAGCTTGCCAGTAAAAATCCAATTTGAAATGTTCTGCAATATATTTAACTTGAATCACTTGTGACTGACACAGTAAAGATTCACCGCCAGCGTGTTTAAATTCATGGTCTTGAACAGGATGTGCTTTTGTTCTTTGAGGCAGATTATCAAATGGTTGGAACAATTTAGTGAAATATTGATGTTGATAGGTTAGTTTGATAATATGAGGGTTATATTTTGTGTAAGCATGTGGTTTTTATGTGTGTGGTATTGTATATGTATCTTCTGATGTAGTATCAATGCACTAGCCTAATCACAGAAGTATACATTGGGCATGAGAAAAGAGTTGAAAAGAGCAATGAATATCACATAATTTCATGCTACAGAACACAATTGCCTACAGGTATTAAGGGGAAAACAATGCCTAAATCAGAAGAATTTGATTTCGTTTTCTTTAGTAACTATATCAGAAATCAGATAAATTGAAATTGCTTGCTCAGAATCTCCTCAAATTTCACCCGTTTTTTTTCTCTCCATATTATTTTCCACTTCCTTTTGGGACCTACCCACAACATTATTCCCCTATGGTTTTATATGGAAAATAAATCTTTTTAAAGAAAATTAAGTAGCATAATTCTATTTGACATATGAAAGTACAGTTGTGAATACTATCTGGTTTGCCTTGACTTTTATTTCTTATTTGCTGTCTAACAGGGAACAAATTATTTAACTTCTTTTGTCTGCAATTTCTTCCTCCATCAAATGTAAAAAAAATAAATAACATAATTTCATAGAATATTAATTTTAAGAGGCATTAATCAAGGTCCATACTTCTTTGCCAGGTATTTAACTGTTTAGTAAATATTAGGTAAATGAAATACAAGATGGTTGTTTTTTTTATTTGGTTTAACAGAAACATAATAAGATAGTAATATGGTTATAGAAAAAAGAAAATAAAGTCACATTGTTTTTTTTACCAAAGCTGATAGGTAAAAAGTATCTTTGACAGAAGAGTGTCACACAAGGAAATCAAGAGAAAGATGTTCTTGGGGAAACATAGTCCTCAAATGTGAATCTTGCCTTTTTAAAAAAAATGTATTATAAACTTGTGATTTACCAAATCATTAATAATACAATTGCTTTAAATATTAAATATTTAAACACAAATCCAGCTACCAGTATGACTTTCCCTTCACCATTGTCCCCAGTTTCCCACCTATTACCCTAGCCTGCCTTCTTCTGGGCACAAACATATTTTATATCGTTTGTTAGAACACAAAGACAAATGAAGTTTTAAATTAGATTGGTAGGGTCATTTTGTAATATTTTTATATCTTCCAACGGTATTACTACAAGTATTGTCTAAGGTTTTATTAGGCTGTGGTTGGTGCTAGATGAGTCTTCTATGTTACTGTTAAGACACACTGAGTTTAGTTGTTTTTTTAAGGCAACTTTCCCATACATTTGCTTGCTGTAATCCTATTGGGTTGGCGTTACTATGACATTTTTGAGGTGTCACATAGTCTCATTTGGTCACATGATTAGAATTGAGAGCCGATTTGGAGGTATGGCAGTCTGGTAAGGTTACATTGTAGTACTGGGGATTTTCTGCTGGAGGGTATTGGTTGTGACTTTAGGTTGCTGTATTGGCACATAGAAAGGGGAGTCTGCTCACCTCCATTTTGAAGACATCCAAGAGTTGCCAGGCAGAACCAAACTATTTGGCAAGAGGCAACAGCCATAATTTTCCTTTGGAGTTTAGTAGAAAAGTTGGGCAGTGTTTCTGCCAGGAAGTTGGCAGGTGTGGGTAAGGGCTTCTGGGTTTTATAGTGGTGGTGGTGGGAAGGGCAACTTTTATATTTTAATATTTTCAATGCAGCATATCTTTGAATGTCAACTCTGTTGCTGATAAAGTGTAAAATACTGAGATCATCATGATAATACATATATTTTGGTAAATAGGTACTTCTCAACCAAGGAGATCATAGTTCAAGGAGGAATGTATATGGGAAAAAAATCAATATATACCTCAACAGACAGTCAGAGCACTGTTGGAAGAAAATATAGGTTCAGATAGAGCGAAGGAGAAGAGGGAGGCAGGGTGGAAATATTCAGGGGAGATTTTGCTGAAGATAGGGCACTTGACTAGTCACAAAATAACTAATGATTTTTTCTAATGGAATAAGGTTAAATAGTAAAAATTGATGCTGGAGCAATAGCACATCGGTAGGGCATTTGTTTGCTTTGCACATGGCCAATCAGGCATCCCATATATTTCCCTGAAACTTCCAGGAGCTATTTCTGAGTGCAGAGCCAGGAGTAACCCTTGAGTGCCACCATGTGTGGCCCAAACCTCCTCACAAAAAGAGAAAAAAAAAAGAATATTAAAAATAGTCCCCCAAAGTGCAAGACCAAGTATTATTTGTATGTCCAAACAGGAACATTTTACCTACCCTTCTAGGTTCTTTTGGATAGTCGTACAATCAAAATTATATCAGCTAAAATGATGGGGAAAGAAAGGAAAATATGAATACCAATCGGGATGAGAGAAATTATGTACATATACATATGTGCACATGTACATATTCATGCATATATGAGTACACATGTATATAAACATAAATTTGCTAATTAATAAACAGCTATCAGTTGTATCAAGGAATGAAGAGAGGGATTTACATGAATGATATTGATATAGAGAATTGATCATGATAAAAACCAGATGCTCTGAAATTAGGAATTGTTTGCTCTGACCTAAAGATAATTTCTCTGCAGCAAAAATTTTTTTCTGACTTAAAAAATTCTCCATTCTGAGTAATGCTCCCAATTTTCATTCTTCTAGGTAGTTAAGGGAGTGGTAAAATTTCTTATGAACCTCTACTACTCAAATTACATTAGTTCAAAGTAATCCATATGCCTAACTGTTGCTCTTGGGTAGGCCTGTTCTAGACAACTTTGAGAGTCTTATCTCAATATATTGGGGACCCCCTATCCTGAAACTTAAAAATTGGTATTGAAAATTTCATTGCCATCATATGGGAGCAGACTAACAAAACTGTGAACTAGAAAAACAGAATTATACATATTTTTACTTTTGCATTTTATTATGAAAATAATACTAGCCTTTTAAGAATATGAAGCTAACATTAGCTAATTAACTAGGAAAAGATATAGAGAAAAAACGAGGTTAACAATTAGAAGTCATACTACATTTTTAACATTATAGACTTCCAAACTTCTGACCTGATGTTAGAGCATTTCTGAAATATGAAATACAAAGGGGGATAATATGCTAATAGTAAATAGAAACAAGTAATGAGTTTGTTTTTTTTCTTATTTTCAAACTCATGTTCAAACTCCAGATAGTCTTTTACAGAAGTTGACCAGCCCTGGGTGTTGATTTTGGAGAATGAGTACATTTAAACTTTTAGTATACAAATGTTTATTTATGTACTATAAATTATTTAAAGACCCAAAACTCCTTTTTTCTTTATGATGCCATGTTCTTCCCAACAGATATGACTGATTTCTCCAACTAGATTTAAATTTCTAATAAATAAAAGAAGAATCTTCTTATTATCTTCATTCCCATAAAGCACTCAATATTGGACTATATATGCAACAAATAGATAAAAAGAAATTTGATTTTTAAAATAATATCTAGACCTTGATTCATTCAATTATTTAGCAGGTACAGAGATTGCTCAATGAACAAGAACACATAACATGAAGAAAGCCCAGATCTGATTCTAGCCATTCATGGTACCGCAAGCACCACCAAGACCTCCAAGCATTGTTCTATGAATTACTTTAAATAACCCCAAATCAAACAAACAAAATTACTCTTAAGGTGTTAACTAATTAAACTATTTGATAGTGAAAATCATGAGAGTTAATTATAAATATATGCCATCCTAAACTGAAGGTCTTTAGTTTTAATTCTGTGAAACAATTAGTTTCATTGAAACCCACTAAAAGGCTGGAGAGATAGGAAGTTGGCTAGGATCATTTTCCTTACAAGGTAAACCTGGGTTTGATCACTGATATCCCATCTAATTCTCTAAAGTCCAATAGGGCTGATTCTGAAGCATAGACCCATGATAAAATAAAAACTGAGCAGTACTGGTTGTGACAACCAAAACAAATGAAACAAAAAAGATTCAGTAAAATGGTGAAATGTATTTGTAATAGAGAGAGAGTTCAATGAATAGGTATCTTTTTTTGAATGAAAGTTTTATTCCCTGCACACATATGAAATCCAAGCATAACCAGAAGTGATCTCTGAGCATAGAGCCAGGAGTAAGCCCTCCACACTAAAGGGTGTAATCCTTTCTCCAAACATTCTTTAAAATTATTTTCAATATCTTAAATTTCAACTTGACTTATCATTTTATATTGCTGTTCATTTATATTTGGATTTCCATGGATTAACGTGTGTCACTGGAGACAGAGGTTTTTGACTTCCTCAGATTTAATTAACTGTGTGCTGAACACTTCTTTTGGAAATCTTCCTGAACCTTGGCTCTCAGATCTCCATGGAGATTTGAAAACCCTAGAGCAGATAAGACTTCCTCTTCTATCATGCCTCATGACCTATCTAAAGACCAATTCTCATTCTTCTATTTGCTTTCATCATAACGATATATATTGTTTTAATTCCTTTCCACCAAATATACTTGCCTTGTATCATTTCATCAACCCTTCTTCATTACAAATATACCTAGAATATGTTTATAAAATATATATGTATAAATTATTTTCAAATTTCATCCCACAAAAGCACAATTGAGAGGAAGGACAATTAACATAAATTTGATGATCCTGCAATGCTTCACAGTTTTTCTCATTCCAACTTCAGGTACCACCAGATGACACATTCCAAGGTCCTTGATAAACATCACAGTTCCTGAAGACTATCACACAATATTTAAACAGCAATTTTAGCAATTAAATATTTCGTGGATAGAGGGAAACTGGCTGAAAATTCAGCATTCCAAGAAGAAGGGGACTTTCTAGTAATCTATGTTTGTTTTGCTTAAACAGGTATATTAGGAGGAATGTAATTGAAATAGGCTAGAATACAGAACATTTGTAATAAAACTTTAAGATCACAGAAGCTTCCCTTTTGTTTTTCTAAGTAATAATAACATGAAGATAGCAACACACTCACATACACCAATAAAGCAGAACAGACAAAGGTAATTTCAGGTGCTTCATATTTAGAAAGAGAGGGTACACAGGTAAGGAATCACAGAGGAGAAAAGCATCATTTTAGAGTGAAATGAGGCCACAGAGATAATTTATTTTAAATCCTCAAATTACAAATAAGGAAACAATCTAGGGGTATATGTCATTTTCCCAGGGTCTCAGTTAGTTAACTTTTCAGTAGAGACTAGAGTTTAAATCTTTTAAGTCCCAGTCCAGTCTTCTGAAAATCTATGAAAAGGTGGGAAACAAGTGCTATTTCCTAAGGAATCACTTATGTACTTGCAAAAGGAGGTTTTGCCTACCTGAAAAAAAAATAGGGATTATCATATGAGTTCTTCTGGAAAGTTTTTTCAGGCAATTCTTTCTGCTGATTTCTTGGCTTTACTAAGAAACTTGTCCCAGGGTCCATGGCTACTTCTACAGACTCTGTATATGAGAGAATAAACCAGTAACTTCTGAATTACGATCCCTGAGCTATTTGGGGTTTGGCATGCCTTACAGTTTAGCTGAAAAGTAAATTTTCAATTTCCAGAAGAGTGAATTTGGAAAGGGAGAGAAAAATATTTTTCACTGAAAAGAGAAACACAAACTGTGCATTTTACCATGAAAGGTAGACAATGATTTCATTGTGTATGATATATACATAGTGAGAGAGAAACAAAGAGACACAAAGAAAGTGCTAAAACGACTATAATAACAAAACACAGTATCAGGCCTGTTTGTGCTAGCTGGAGAATTGGACAGACCACTTGCTGAAATTCTCAGGGCTTTGCAAGAAGGCCACTGGGATGAAAGAAAAACTCTTCTGTATACATTAAAATGCAGTCTCTTTTTTGATAGGACTAAGAAATAATTATTCTCAAAGATCCTATGGTCTTTTCCTCACTGCTTGCAGTAGAATAAAAAAAATAGTATAATAACTTTCACTGGGGAGAAACCCTATATGTCCCTGGCAGTGTGTTGGAACATACCAGAGAAAATTAACAGCTTCAAGTCAGATAGGTTCCTGGATCAGAGAAATCTCTTGGTAAGCATTCATCATTTAATCTCAATTTCTTTTTCAACTGACCTTATTTTTAATTTAATACAATATGTACTTACATTAGTAATATATGTACATAGAATGTACCTCCTGTGCACATATGTACATACATTAACATGGACCCAGAATCCTAGAATTAACATGTGGCTACAATTTTCTTCCTGTCTCAAATTAAATTTTATTGTACATTAAGCTTTATGGACAAGGATAATATGGGGGGGAGGGCGCATTCATTAATGCTCAGAGCTTACTCCTGTTTCTGAGATCAGGGTTTACTTTTGTTGAGCCAGAGAATCATATATGGTGCAGAGGATCCAGCATTGGTGGACCACAACGAAGTCAGCACCCTACTTACTATTAGTAAATCTCCAGACTTACGAACTATGATAGTTTCTATAAAGTTTGGAGATAAATTAACAATTGCACTTTCAAATTTTTAAATGCCTTTTTGCACTTGGGACCCTCGAGTAGGAAAATATGTAATCATTTAAGATAAAAAGTATTAGGCTAAAACTAAGTCAATTCCTTTTGAATCAATGTAAGTTTGCAACATATCATCCATCTTTCCTTTTCCTAATCGACCACTTCCAAACACAATTATAATTTCTTCCTTGTCTTTATTTGGGGGGAAGCATGAAAGAGTCTATAGGAATAAAGACATTTTATAATATCTCTTTAGACCTTTTAAGTATGTTAAATGTTAACAGTTTAAAAATCGGTTACCAAAATTCCAAGACAACACACATTTAGAAGTATGAAGGTAAAATGATAAATAACAGAGAGAAGAATCTCTTATTATGGCTACAAGGTTTTAAAAGTATTGATTTCTTGAGGTTAAATAAATAATTGTCAAATATTTATAATTGATATATATATAATTGTTCTGTGAGACTATATGCAACATTTGTGCATGTAGTCTTCAGAATAACCTTGAAAATAGTACATTATCATTTTTTTGACTCATGAGAAAAGATTTACCTTTCAGTGTTTAAACAATCTTAGCAAAAATAAATTTCGTCCACAATTCCATCTAATTGACTTGCCTGGGGTCAGAAATAATGGGAACCTCCAAGCAGGTATTCACAAAGTTACCACAAATACTATAAAAATTAATAGTTATACCATGGTCAGCTTTTGATGAAAGATGAAAGTGTGTACAGAAAATAAGAAAATAGGTGTTTTTGAGGCTAGATAATATGAGACCTTTTTTTGTTTGAGTTAAAAATTTACATATTCTGAATTGATAGTTACTCTCGTCCCCAAGAGATTCTTTTGTAGTACTAGAAGTATAATTTTAAAAAAATGCTATTTAAAAATCTTAATACTTTCCCCTCATTATCATGACTTATACATTAAGAGAAAATTTAAAAGAAAAATGAGCATGAGGGTAAGGTGGGTAAGGTGTTTGCTTGCACAGAGCTAACCAAGAATTGATCCCCAACACCCCATACACTATTTTAATTCCTCCAGAAATAATACCTGCTATTAGAGCCAGGAGTAAACCCTGAGCATCACCAGGTGTGGCCTAAAACAAGAATACAACAGAAAAGAGCAAATATAAAGGAGAAAGGGGATGAATAGAAAGTATAGTGATGCCTTCCATTGCATTCTGCTGACTCCAGTTTCATCGCCACTACAATGTATGGTTCCCTGAGTGTCATCAGAAAACTCCTAAACACAGAGCCAGGAGTAGCTTCTGAACTGCATCAAGTATCAGCAAAACATCCCAACCCTATATTCATCCCCGAAAAGAGAAAATATAAGAAAGTGCTAAATAGGGCCAGATTGGTGACGCAAGCAGTAAGGCATCTGCCTTGCCTGTGTTAGCCTATATAGATATAGATAGAACCACTGTTTTTTCCCCCTGGCACCCCAAATGGACCCCCAAAGCCAAGAGCGATTTCTGAGGGCATAGCCAGGAGTAACCCCTGAGCATCACTGGGTGTGACCCAAAAGCCAAAAAAAAAAAAAGGAAAAAGAAAGTGAAATAATTTCAGCACAAGCCAGATAACCACCATATTCTAATAAAATGAGATACAGTCCCAGGAATAAATAAATCATAATTTAACTGACAATAGATGTTTTTGTTTTTTTGTTTTTGTTTTTGTTTTTGTTTTTTGGGTCACACCCAGCAGTGCTCAGGGGTTACTCCTGACACCAGGCTAAGAAATCTCTCCTGCCAGGCTTGGGGGACCATATGGGATGCAGGGATTCTAACCAATGACCTTCTGCATGAAAGGCTAATTTAGCTTTTCCTTTATTTATGTTTAATTGGTTTTGTTTATTTGTTTTGGGGAAATTCTTTGTTTTGTTTTAGAGCCATACCCAGCTATGCTTAGGGGTTACTCCTGAACTCAGAAATCACTCTTGGCCAGCTCAGGGGAGCATATATAAGCAGTCAGGGTTCAAAGCCAGTTGTGCTGTGTGCAAGGCCAACTCCCTACATGCTATGCAATTGCACTGACATTACATTGGCTCTTTATAATATTATTGTGTAGAATTATCATCAATCACTATCTGAACAAAAGCTAGAACATGACCTTCTCCAAGAAATTATTCTATTTATGAGTTTAACTTGGGCATCTTTAAAGTCTCCTTGTGTTTTTTAAGATGCCAACACCCAAAGGAACATCTAAATTAAAAGTTTGTTTTAACACTCTATGCAAATTAACAGAGTACTGGAGACTGTGGGGAGCCTAGCTGATGAAACCTGGGACATAGGACACCTCAGTAATTCCTAATCTGGTCACCCACGTGACCAAAAGGCCCATGCCTTGAGAACAAAGGAAATAGACAAAAATAAAGTAATTCAGAGCAGCCCAATATATCCAGCCAGAAAGAAAAATATAGAGTTTGCCTTTGTGTTAGCAAACATTATTAAGAACTCTGTTTGAATCTTATGCCTTTTAGTAAAACGTGCTCAGGTCTACCTCTTTGCCCCTCCCTACTACCTGCCCCAGTTTATGCTAATGAATGCTTGTAACTGTGATTGGTGTAAAATTTGTAACACCCCTGACGTGTTTCAGCCCTTAAAAGCTGATCCCCCAACAATAAACTCCCCTTTTTGAACAGCATGCGTTGTCTTGAAGGCTTCTGTTACTAATTTCTCTAGTTCTTCTTTACAGGTCGGTTCTGCTCGAGTGAACCCACTAATAACTAGCAACTTTCATTTCCACACCCCCGCAGGTCGGGGGACTCCCACGAAAGTTGCAGAGTGGCGCCCACGTGGGAGCTCGAGTTACAGAATCTGATCGGGTGGCAGAGTGCGACGAGTCCCGGAGCTAAATTACGTCAGGTAAAGTAAATGAAAGTAATTAAAGTAAATTAAAGCAACGTAATTTAGTTAGTCTAATGCCTAGGTAAAAACCGCCACCCCATTACAGTCCCAGAGTAAAAATGGGGACCAGCCCGAGTAAAGGGGCGAAAAATTATTATATACAAGAGGAACTAAGAAGTAGGAAAATTAAAAGTTAAAGAAACTTGTTGAAATTTTTGGATCTGCTCAAAAGCATTATTGTTAACTCAAATCTTAACCCTAAAAGCTTGCAAATTGTTAAAAATGTACAGGAAAACTTAATAATGGCCTCCCGTGCCGGCTCCCAATCTCTCCAAAGGAAACTCAAAAAAAAAAAAAATGTGCTCTCTAGCTACCAGCGTTTACCCCTCCCTTCGAGCTGTCGCCTCAGCTCTCCCGGACGCGAATGCAGCAACAAACTTGCTGCTTTCCTCCACCCTCCTGGCCAGCTGCCGCTTTATCAGCTAGCAGGGCGGACACCCCTCCCCCCGCTAGCTCTAGCTCGCTGCTGGAGCTCCCACAGCCCCTCCGGCTAAGGGTGTCCCGGCAGCAGCCCCAGATCCAAAGCTCCCCAGAGCGCCTCATTCATAAATAGCTATCCTTTCAAAATGCTAATGATACCTGCAATATATTCTTAGAGGCAACCTCCAAAGAGAAACCTTTTGGTGTTTTAAAAATTTATACAGCAGGCCCGGAGAGATAGCACAGCGGCGTCTGCCTTGCAAGCAGCTGATCCAGAACCAAAGGTGGTTGGTTGGAATCCCGGTGTCCCATATGGTCCCCCAGGCCTGCCAGGAGCTATTTCTGAGCATAAAGCCAGGAGTAACTCCTAAGCGCTGCCACGTGTGACGCAAAAAAAAAAAAAAAAAAAAAAATTTCTCAAATGGCCATCAGGAATAATTTTTTCCTGGAGAATTTCTGAACTTTACAATCGCCCAACTTTCTGCTATGTGTAGTTAAGGCCAAAAGAATAAGGCCAAATGTGACTAGATAAAGAAGCATCTAGCTTTAATATGATAACTAATAAGTTTAAAAAAAAATTCATTTAAGTTCAGTTTAAAGGTTTTTGAACAATAGGCTATCATTAATTATAAAATTTTTTAAAGTGCTAAAGTCTGGCAAAAGTCACAAGGCATTCCTGTGTCATTCAAAAATAATCATTTTGCCTCCTGCCAAGCTGTTTTCTTATAGACAGACTTCCTGCAGCTTCCCGCAGTCCTGTCCTCATTCACTTCAAAAAAGCCTGTCACCCCTCCTGCTATTGCCATTCCTGCGGACCTGTTTCTAACTGACTCCACCTTTGACAATGCTGAATTTGGTACTCTGCCTGGCTGCCTCCAACCACCCCCTTCGAACCAAGGCTTCATTAATTTGTTTGCTCCACTTGACTCTCCCTTGCAAGACGATAACAACACCTCTGGTTCCTTCCCTTCCCCTTTTATGGTGCCGGAAACATAGCCAACTCCCCTGGCGATGTCAGCTCAACCTCTCCCATGCCCTAAGCTCTTCAGAACTCTGCCTGCTTCCTCACCCTTCCAGCCCACGCTGTCTTCCGGACCCCCCTCCTCTTCTCAGCTCATCCTTGTCATGATCAATGCCTCCGCCCAAACGCCTTCGGTACCTGCTATTCACCCACCTCACCGGCCTAAATTGCTGCCTTGACCTGCCTTACTTCACCAATGACACCAACCTTCTGCGATGCGGTATGAAGCTTCAACAACGTGGCTTAACTTTAAAACTAGTGGTGGAACTTGAACTTTGCCCCTTGGTACCCAATATGATTCCCCCTATTGAAAATTGTAATCAAATTCTTGTCGTTGATTTCTCCTTTCAGTTCATAATTGCCCCCAATTCAACGTTTTTTGCCTGTTTCACTGGTTTATCTCCCCCATTGTTTTACATTTGTTTCTTTAGTCCTAGGACTACTGTGTTTTGGTTGTTTTAATGCCTAAATTAACTGTTAAATCAAAAATTGCCTTATTACCTCTTAAAAATAACCTTGTCTCTCTCCCGCTGCAGTATAAAAACAAACATTGCCTCCACCCCAGCCTTATTGAGAGGCCTGGGTGTTACTGGTGTAAGCACAAAAATTTATTCATTGGTTCATACTCTAGAATCTGTTAATGCCTTATAACTGTTGTTAAAAATGTTTACAAACTTAGAAAAAGTTTACACTACTTAACTGTTGAATCCCTAGCAGTATTAGAGCAGAAAAACTGCCGTGGTTTAAATTTGACTATTTTTGAGGGAGGGGGAAATTTGTGTCATCCTCAGAGAAAAATGTTGCTTTTTAAAATAAACTTGGCTTAGCTAAAGATAGCATTAAACTTGTGGAAGAAAGTCTAGAGAATAAAAATAAACAGAGGGATTAAGATGAGTCCTGATATAAAAATTGGTCCTCTACCTCATCCTGGCTGTCTAAGCTGCTACCTAATTCGGTCCTTTCATTGGCTTTTTGCTAATTTTTCCTTTGGCCCCAAGGCATTCTGTCGCCTCACAAGTTTGTTAAAAATCCGGTTACTGAGATTGCCCTAAGGTTCAGTATAGGTCTAATATCAGTGGCTCTCCTAAATGCACCCCGAAGAACTTGAAGCCTTGGATATACCTCTGAGCTTTAAGGAGTTTTGAGTATCTGGCTAAACGCCCCTGCTTGCTCTGCTCCTGGCTGTGGAGATGCCCATGACGGGGATAGCTTGGTGCCGGTGTCTGGGTGCAAACATGGCATTCCTAATATTTTGCGTGCAAAAACTTTTAATTTGGTCTCTTGTTGCCATGTCCAGTACTGGGAGCCCACCAAACGACCTAAGACAGGCTACTCCACCCACCTTGCTCTTCTTCTTTTATTATTTACAGGAAAGGGGGAACTGTGGGGAGCCTAGCTGATGAAACCTGGGACATAGGACACCTCAGTAATTCCTAATCTGGTCACCCACGTGACCAAAAGGCCCATGCCTTGAGAACAAAGGAAATAGACAAAAATAAAGTAATTCAGAGCAGCCCAATATATCCAGCCAGAAAAAAAAATATAGAGTTTGCCTTTGTGTTAGCAAACATTATTAAGAACTCTGTTTGAATCTTATGCCTTTTAGTAAAACGTGCTCAGGTCTACCTCTTTGCCCCTCCCTACTACCTGCCCCAGTTTATGCTAATGAATGCTTGTAACTGTGATTGGTGTAAAATTTGTAACACCCCTGACGTGTTTCAGCCCTTAAAAGCTGATCCCCCAACAATAAACTCCCCTTTTTGAACAGCATGCGTTGTCTTGAAGGCTTCTGTTACTAATTTCTCTAGTTCTTCTTTACAGGTCGGTTCTGCTCGAGTGAACCCACTAATAACTAGCAACTTTCATTTCCACACCCCCGCGGGTCGGGGGACTCCCACGAAAGTTGCAGGAGACAATTTTCTATTGCATAATTATCTGAAGATATTTACACAGCCTATGAAAAAATTCAAAGAAATAACCAGTTGGGAAAATTGCTGCAAGTGTTTTTTGTTTTTTTTTAAGAAAAGAAAACAAATATACAAGCACATTTCTATTTTGTGTGTGTGTGTGTGTGTGTGTGTGTGTGTGTGGTATACATATGTAATCAGATAACACTAAGCTATCTGCCTCATATCCACCCAGACTCAACCTTAAGTAACCATCAAATTCTGAAAATATCATTGAGGCCTTCCTTTTCATTTTTTGAATTGTTTTTTGGGTGACACCCAGAGGTGTCAGGAATCACTGCTAGTAAGATTCAGAAGACCATATCTGATGCCAATATTGAACCAGAGTAAGCCACATACAACAAAAGCTTCCTACCAGCAATATTGTAGCTCTGTCCCCTTGATTTGATATCTATTATGGTTTTATTAATTTACAAAGCTTTATTATTTAGAGATATAATTTCACAAAATATTAGCATACTGGGCTTATCACCAAGTACCATTTTCCTTCCACCACAATTCACTGAACCCTTCCCTACTTCAATGTTTTCTCAATGAAGTGCACTGGAAATTAAAGAGGTAAAGAGAAGTATGCATTTGTCCAGAATTTCTGACCAAGCCAATAATTCTTTAATATCACAAATGTTAAAAAATTTTAATACATTCAAAATTTCTATTTTTATGACACATTCCCATGTGAATTAATCACCAAGATTGTCAAGACTTGGACACAAATCTCAGAATTCAGTGGATCCTCTTTGGAAATAAGAAAGACTGATAAAACTATAAGCAGATTTCTGGTTCATTAATAAATGAAATAAATTAAAATGCTCATGCATAATATAAATATCAGTTTAGGCTTGATTTATCATACAACTACATTTGTGATATGAGCAGATAACATGCATAGAAATTAGTACTGATGAACTTAACAAAATAAAGAAAAATATCTCGGGGCCGGGAAGGTGGCGCTAGAGGTAAGGTGTCTGCCTTACAAGCGCTAGCCAAGGAATGGACCGTGGTTCCATCCCCAGGCGTCCCATATGGTCCACCCAAGCCAGGGGCGATTTCTGAGCACATAGCCAGGAGTAACCCCTGAGCGTCAAACGGGTGTGGCCCATAAACCAAAAACCAAAAAAAAAAAAAAAGTATCTCCTTTCTCTCAAACATTGCAGATATATTTAAAGAAATGTTATTTTTCTCTCATGAATCAGAACTCTCATATTTTAATTTAATGCTATTAATATAATTTTTTAAATTATTCTCTTCATAAAGCCTTTCTTTAAAATATTCTATGATAAGGGGTGGTACTAATTTAAACTACATGTAAGCATATTAATTCAAACTCTGACTCAAATGGCAAATAGTTCAGATGACAATCTTTAGATTTTCTTTTATATTTATTTATTTGAATGGTCTTTTTTCACCTTCTAATACAAGTTTTATACTTAGCTTACATCACTGTTCGTTTTGATTGTCCAAATATTACTTCTGCTCAAAGGATGTTTTTATTGTGCTTATAAGACCAAGTTTTAAGAAGAAATTCTTTGATTTTGAAAATATCTATAATTTTCCTTTTTCTGCAATCAAGCTGATTCTATCTAAATAATACATTTCTGTTTTTTTTTGTTTGTTTTTTTGTTTGTTTGTTTTTGGGCCACACCTGGCATTGCTCAGGGGTTACTCCTGGTTGTCTACTCAGAAATATCTCCTGGCAGGCATGGGGGACCATATGGGACACCGGGATTCGAACCAACCACCTTTGGTCCTGGATCGGCTGCTTGCAAGGCAAACGCCGCTGTGCTATCTCTCCAGGTCCTAAATAATACATTTCTAATCTTTCTTCCTCATACCATACCTTCTTCCCAACACATTTCTTCCTACCTCTAGCACTGCATCTTTGTATATATTACCTTCATTACTATGAAAGTTGTGAGTTCTGCTCCTTTATATTTGAAAAATTCCCATAAACCTACTTAAATTCTTTCTCCTCCATACATGACTTTGGTAAATAGAAATTCCATTTTCTGGCAATATGCTATATATTCTAATATTTATTATATTTTGTGTTTCTTTAGGAGAAAATAACTATCTCAGTACTTGTAAGATCAGACATATCATTGTAAATAAAAAGTTATTTGATGCTTTAATAGCTACTTTTCCTTTAGCACCTCTATAGAGGTAAATCTCAAGAAATCAAATTCAGTTTATGTTTTTTACAAATGTGAATAATTTATAAAATATATTTATTACAATTTTTTACAATTATAGTCTTTATAGTCTAGTATTTGTGTTCAGTCACTTTGAAATAATAGCTACACTATTAAACATCATTATGCATTGAGAAAGGTGAAAGTTTTCCATCAGAAGTGAATTTCAACTCCACTACAAAATACAACATAATTAGATTTACTCTAGACTTCAGTGATCTTTATTCTGTGGTCTTTTATTGAAACTTATTCAAATAAGGTCAGCTATTTTGAATAAAACATAACTTTAGTAGCACATATTTATCAAAGTATCCTTGATATATATGTATATATCAATTATATATATGCGTGTGTTTTTTCATATATGTTATATATATATATATATATATATTCAGTGCTGTTCAAATAATGGTAAAATACTACTGTTTTTAAGTATTGTTCTTTCTTTATCTTTCTAAATAAACTACAGCTAAAGCTCTGTCCCACTATTGTAGCTTATAAATTGATTTTGTTCCAAAAGTCTTTTAATGTTTAATGCAAATGATTGTTAAATGCAAAGGAACTTATGCATAGCAAATAATAAAGTTTTAAAATAATGCATCAATAAGAAGTTATCAGATCAGATGAAACTCTGATTTAATGCCAATTATCAGCATGTAGCCATTATTGTTACTGAAATTACAGTGAAAGACTTTAACATTTGCCAAAAATCCTTTCCAGCAATACCTCTTCAGCACATTTTTCTGAGTTTGGAACATACTGAGGCTTTTTCACACTTGCGCAGCACAAATGGGAGGACAAAAACTGAAAGCTATATTAGGACTAGAGAAAGATCAATATTAGTGTTCTTGAAGGAGAAAGTTAGGAACAAATATGGCAAACCACAGTGTTGAAAGAGGAAATGAGGAAGAGAGGGAAAAGAGAGATAAAAATACAGGCAGACAGGCAGAAAGAGAGAAACAGAGATAGAAATATCCACCATAGAGCAAGCAGGGGAGAGGACAGTAAGGAAATGGGGACATTGGTGGCAGAAAACGTGCACTGGTGAATAGGTGGGTGTTGGACAGTGTATGACTGAGACTCAAACAGGAATAACTTTGTAACTTCATCTCAGGGTGCTTTAACACTGTTTGGTGCCATTATAAATGTAGAATACTAAATATTTGTCATTTTGGGTATTGGGCCCCTACCCAGTGATATTCAGGGGTTACTCCTGACTGCACTCAGAAATTGTTGGTGCTCAGTGTCCATATGAGATGCTGAGAATCAAACCCTAATTGCTAAGAGAAAGGCAAGTGCCCGACATGCTATACTATCTTTCTGGCCCCAAATAAACTTTTTTATTTAAAGAAAAAGTAGGAAAAATCATATCATATAATTGAGAGGGTATAAGTAGATTGTTATTTTATATCAAAATATAAAATCAGCTTTACTGTTGGACTTCACTATTTGGGGTACTGAGTAGGTGTATCATACCTGGTGGTGTCTTAGAAATTGCTCCTGGCTCTGTTATCAAAGATCATTCCTGGTTGGCTGGGTACCATATGTGGTAATGGGGATTGAACCTGAGTAAGCTGCTCACAAAATAACAACCCTACCCATACTCTCTTTATCCCTGGATATTCCCTTTTGTGTGTGTGTGGTAACAATTTCACATGTATTGTTTTAATTTATATGTATTAGCAATATGAAAAATCAAACTAATTTTCTTCTGTAGTAAACCAGAGTAATTATATGCTTATGATCTTTGCTCATCTTTATCTGCTGTTCCTCTAGCTCTCTTCCATATACTGATGGGTATTATTACTGTTGTGGCATTGGAATTGCAAATAATTGATAAAGCACATAGCCAGGAATTGGTCTTCCTTAATTTTTCTCAAAATTTAACATGTGCTATCTGCCTGAATGCGTATAAACAGCAAACTTCATGTTTCCTTGAACACAGATTTTACAGGAAACAACAAAATACCAGTATATCTAAAAACTAATTCAAAGCATTCCTAGTCTCATTCCCAATAGTTGAAACAAATCTTCGGTTTCCCTTCTAACTCAAATTTTTACCTGACACACCTTTGAAAGATTTCCCCTCTTGTCAATTCATATTCTGAAATGGGGTGTTCTTATTTGAATTTTGAACAAAACTATTCTTGACACTAAAGAATCTCCTTCATCCTTTTAAGTTTCATGCTGGTTGCCACAAAAATCTGTACAATTGTGAATTGCTGAAGACACCTAAATTTGCATTCAGTGTGAAATAGAGAGAGATGTTCTGTCCTATTTTGAAGTCAGTGTGTCTAAGAAAAGAGTCCATTCTCTTTAGAAATAAGACAAAACTTACAATTATGTACATGTGATTCTACCTTTACATTATAAAACATTTCTAGCAATTTATTTCTAGTCAACCTTTTATTAATTTTTTGTTTTATTAATTTTTAATTGATCTTAAAAATATTGCTTAACTGGAATAAAACTTGAAAGAATCATTTCCCACCCCACACCGGCCTGTACTCTAGACAGGCTTTATAGGGTGGGGAGGAAGGACACTTGGGATATTGGTGATGGGAATGTTGCACTGGTGAAGGTTTTTTTAGTATATATAAAAACATCAAAATAAAAGAAAAGATAAGACCTCCCAATGCTTACCACAGGCTGTGTTCTTTACACTGACTGAATAGAAAGAGGAGGTACAGTAAATGCACCCCATTTACACCTCAACCCAGGCCCTTTGCCTGGTCTGTATTGTGAATGGGGGGCCAAAAATAAGAAAGAAAGAACCATTTCACTTGGTCAGCAACAGAAAATAGTTTTATTCTGTTTTTCCTTTGGTATTGATAATTACATTTCCTTTAATTTAAAGAAAGTATTCTGATTCAAAGAAAAAAAGTAAGCATATACTTTTCTAAATAATCTTAAAATCTGTAAACACAAACTTATATTCACACAAATGCAAACGTATCCTTAAAATCTGAATATATAACAAGGAGTAGAAACTTAACAAGGAAATGGAAAAGGATCTCTCATGGTTTAAACTGTTTTGAGAATATGCCTGTTAAATAAATTTTGCACGTGATCTGATGTGTGAGCCAAAGAAGTACATATGGTGAAACTTTAGCAAATACTTACTAGGGGAGTAACCCACTAAGGAATTAGGGATTCTAACCACATATTTAATTTTTTCACCCAAACTGTTAAAAGTTATGTCATTTTTCACTGGAGAATGTAGGTTGGCTAATGGATTTAACACTGCCATTTGGTCTAATTTCCTGATGTCTGCTCCAATCGTTGTATAAACCTCTTTATAGAGGAAAAAAATAGAACTTTATCTTCTTGTTTTCTATGTTCTTAGACAGATATTCATTTTGCTGTTTTTTATTCATTGAGTGTTGAATGAGAGACGACTTTTAATGTCTTACACCTATTTTTAAACCCAAATGACTAAAATGAAAACATATTCCAACATAAACCATACTTGGTAGGTCAGGATGGAAAATCACAAAAAGAAATAATTGCTTAACTCTGTTTATATAAAATGTATTTCCTGGCTTTTATAATTTTCATTCTTTGCTATTTGAATCAAGTTTTATCTTCCACATTTCAAGAAAACCCTCTTCAATGTCAATGAACATTCCAGCATTAGCAATTACCTCCTGCATATTTTGAGTCACCACTTTTAGCTTGTCTTTTCTGACAACTGAGCTCCATATTTCTAGTCTTTTTTCCTAGCAAAACATTTAAAATGGGCTTTGAAACTCCTCTATATTAAATGTTTTGTAAAATCATTTATATAAATCTAGCGATTTGATTAACATATTCCTAAATATTTATTATTAATCCAGTTAAAAAAGATGAAACAAAATTGGACAACAGAAATAAGTTCCAATCGCAGTCCTATTTCCTATTATCTATAATTTTAGATTATTTCCATAAACTTTTCTTTTTACTTCCTTATCTAAGAGATAGAAATTGATTTCACTTCATAAGATTGTTACAAAAGATAAGCAGCTTAATCTACACTTTCAGTAAAATTTTCTACAAATAGAAAGTACTCAATTATATCAATGATTGAGTTATTATTGCATTACTAAAATAAACTCAGTGTTAGTTCTCTCATATCACAATTTTTTTGTTTGTTTTTGTTTTTTTGGATCACACCTGGGAACTCTCAGGGTTACTCCTGGTTCTATGCTCAGAAATCGCTAGTGGCAGGCTCTGGGGACCATATGGGATGCCAGGATTCAAATCACCTTTCTTCTGCATTCAAGGCAAACTCCCTACCTCCATGCTATCTCTCTGGCCCCAATATCACTGAGAATTTTATAAACTAAAATAGTTATATTTGTTCATGAAAAATGAGCCATACATAATTTGTCATAAACTTTAAATGTTTACATACTTATAATAGCATTCAAGTATTTGTTTAATTATCATGTTGCTAATCTCCATAACTTATACTATCCTAAATGCACACAGATACACATAGGTCACTTTTTATGAATAATATATTTTAAAAAATTTCGTGTCAGAATGGTAGCACAGAGTTAGAGCGTTTGCTTTGTACACCGCTGACCCAGTGGACAAAGTTCAATCCCTGGCATCCCAGATGGTCCCCCGAGCCATGAGTGAATTCTGAGCACAGAGCCAGGAGCACCTGAGCACCTGAGCAAAACAAAAATTAGCACCAAAACCAAAACAAAAATTA
This sequence comes from Suncus etruscus, assembly GCF_024139225.1. Classification (NCBI taxonomy): domain Eukaryota; kingdom Metazoa; phylum Chordata; class Mammalia; order Eulipotyphla; family Soricidae; genus Suncus; species Suncus etruscus. Next base: position 30,028,232 of record NC_064850.1, on the reverse strand, counting down.
GAATAAAATGTTACAATTTATAATGTAGTAGTGAAACAAGTTATAATAGTCTTAAAAACTAAGATTCTTTGGTTCGATGGGTAAGGCACTAATTTCCAGGCAGGTGATCCATGTTTGATTTCTGGTGCTACATATTGTTTCCTGAGTACTGACAGTACTGACAGTACTCTGAGTGAAGGACTAGGAGGAAGTCAAGAGCACCCAGAGGTGGGTATATTCCCCCCCAAAATAACAAAAAGTAAGATACAATTTGTAAACTTTTACTTGTTAATATTTATTATATATTCTTCATTGGGATGTAAAATAGTTTATTAGATATATGTATTTAGTAAAATATAAGTATATGGTAAACAATGCAAGAAAGGAAAAACTATATGGTATTTAATTTATATAAAAGTATATATTGTATATTGATAGTATTTACTGAATAAATTATTCTATTTTGTCACTTGGAATTTAGATTTCCCTGAAAATAAGGGGAAAGAGGAATCAGGAAGAAACCACTTTGTTCCCAGAGATTCTGGATAAAAATAGACTTCTTTGCAAGAAATGGTACTTGTGAGATATATTAGGTGTTCAAAACTGTACTGGATAGCAATATTTCATGCTTCATTCAAGTATCACAGTAGATTTGAGAAATAGATGTCACTGTGCCCACTTTAGAGGTATATAATTGGTGGCAAAAGCTACAAAGAAATTAAATGACAGCTGATTCACACTCTGAAGTGCCTAAAATCTGCTAAATTGACTAAAACTGCTTAGTATTTCAAGAATTGTATAACAGTTTCAATGTAATTGCATAGATCTTGAATTTTCTGTTCAAATGCAAATTATAGGAGAAAGGAGGGACTTAAATAGAAATTGTGTTACTCATAATTTTAGATTCACTATATTTAGTCCATTCCCATGGAAATATATTGGATCCTAATAAGTTCCAGACTCATATTTGAGAATTTGCAGAGTTACTAAAATTTGTCAGTAAAAAGAATATTGACACCATTATTCAATATGTATGCTCAGGTCAAAGAAAGTGATATCATAGTTTCTGCTTTTTCTTTTATTTTTAAAATTCCTTTATATTTTTTAGCCCCAGCCTGCCTATTTTTTTTAGATTGGTTGTTAAAGTTTGGGCCTCATGACTTCATTGTTTTTGACTATGGCTTGAATATTAAGTTTTGCCTTTTGTTAAATTAATATATTTATTTAAGTACCATGGTTACAAGCATGTTTGTAGCTGGGTTTCAGTCATAAAAATGTACAACCTTAGTCACCAATGCAACTTTTCTACCACCTATGCCCCCCATCTCCCTCACTCTACCAAAACACCAGAGACCCCTTAACACTATCCTCTATCTTTTCGTATTTGTATTTATCATCCTACATTCAATTTTTTTTCTTCTCCTCACTATACTTTAGGGCCTAGCATTTTCTCAACAATCCCATGAAAATTTAAACACCATGGTTTACAAGATTGTTCATAATAGTTTTTATTATTATAAAGTTGGTCATAATTGATTTTGTCATACAATGTCCAACACTCATCCCTTAACCAGTTACAGTCATATGTTTTACAAGACCTTTTACCAGAGCACATTTCCACCAATGTCCCCAGTTCCATTCCTTCCTTCCTCCATCTTTTCCTCTGCCTCCCCCTGTAATATACTTTCTATTTTCTCTATTCTCTCTCTCAAACATTGTGCTTTGCAGTCTTGTTACTGAAAAAATACCATAAAAGTCACTTCATCTCCTTCAGTTTTTAAATTACAAATAACCATCCTTTTAATATTCTTTAAAAAGTTTAATAAATCATGCAGTTAAAAGTAAAAAAGTTGTTCAGTTATACTCTATTTAGTTTTATTGTGTTTTTATTTCCTTTGTACATTCTTGTGATTTTTATTTGTGATTTAATATTTAAAAGAGCACTTAAAATTACATCTGAGTACTGTTTAATGTGTTTCGTTTCAAGACAGCCCAGTTATCCCATCCAAGTATGAGACATATTAGTTAAGCTTTTTTCAAGCACATTTAATACATTACTGTTAATGAATCAACAAGATATATTAAACAATGTGTCTTTAGACAGATGCATTAACTTTCTACTGAGAGTATATTAATATATGATTATATATTTATATCTATATATGCATATACAAAATTATAAATATATGTGTCTTATAAGTATATAGCTATACACACATTCTATTGATTATTTTTCTCAGAGGAATCTTTACAAATAGAGCATATGAGGATTGATTTGCACATAAATACTGAACTTGGGTCAAATCCCGAAATACCTCTCAGTGTTTTAAGCTCCAGAGACAGCAGCTGGCCTTACCGGCAAAATGGACATAGAATATTTAGCATGCTGAATTCTGAATATGTAACTTTAGAAAAGGATCCAAATGTTTCTTAAAAGCCAATGATTCAATGTGTGAAAGAAATTATAATTGTTCTAGAGAGTAGCCATTCTCATAAGTTTTTAAAACTCCAAGAGCGCTGATTTAATATCCAGTGATCGATTCAGGGGAAGCACTGAAAAAGGTACTATTTGGCAGTGCTAAGAACCATTTACAGAATAGTCCTAAGATCCTTAGTTTCATGTCCAACAGTTATTTGGGTTTCCTCTTATTTCACTTGGCACTATGATATTAAGTCTCTAAATAAGATAAAGAATTCAATAACCTCAACATTTTTCTAGGCAATGTTCACAAGCTGCATTTATGGATCAATATAAGGGTTGTTATTGAATATTTCTTTGCATTAGTGTCAGTATATAAGGAAAAGAGCAACTATGATCCTTCTATGGTATTTCTAAAAGGAGATTAATCTATGACTTCAACAGTTTTCACTAAGTCAAGTCTTATAATTCAAAGATATTTTTGTCAGGCCTTGCAAACTCCCAATATTACCAACTTTTTAGAAATTAATTAATATAACTACAAACTAGATTTAAAAAGCAAATGGTAAATAGTGTACTCAGATCTTGAAACAGAGATGAGAGGAACACAAAATATAAGTATCCATGTCTGAGTACTGTCATAAACATCTTCAATCCTGACCAGTCCATGTGAATGACTTTCAGAAGATAGGCCTACAATGTCCCCAGTTTCTTTTCTTCCCTGAAAACTGTTTTCCTTTAGCAGATCAGAAATCCTTTGAAAACATTTTTATTCTATCAAGGTACTGATGGTGCTTTCAGAATGTTAACTACACATTTAACATGAAGTCATATGACAGAATATGGAGATATTGGATACACTAGAGAATAGGTAGGAATTCTTGGAAAATCATTCAACTTCTTCAAACTAACAGTCTTCTGTGAAGTTAGAAAAAATAACATAACCTTAACTGCTTGGATGTTTTATTGTGATTAAATTAGCTAATGTATTTTTCCAGTTATACCATAATATAAATATAATATATATCATATATATGTCTATATAACATTTAATATCTCTTTTACTGAAAACTTACTAGACATATTTAGATTATGGCATACCTAGAATTGTGTATTAACTCTTCAAGCAAAACTACATAACATTGTTAAAATTAAGTATTTTATTTTAATATAGCCATATATAAACAGAATCATATATTATTAGATACTATAAGATACATGTCTTCTAGTGCATGAAGTATACTATTTAATTGTATGAATGTAGCTAAATAGTTAATGAAAAATGAGTAACTTGCTTCGCTGATTGGAAGAACAGTGACAGTTGATAAGTATGTTCCTGAACTATAAAAATTCTGCTATCGGGGCCAGAGAGGTGACACAGGTGGTTAGGAGTCTGCCTTGCCAGCGCTAACCTCGGATGTACCACGGTTAAATCCCCTAGTATTCCATATGGGCCCCTAAACCAGGAGTGATTTCTGAGAGCATAGCCAGGAATAACCCCTGAGCACATCGGATGTGCTCCAACAAAACAATAACAACAAAAAAAATTCTGCTATTGTGCCAAAGCAATAGCACATTGAAGTAGGGCATTTGCCTTGCAAGTGGCTGACCAGGGTTCAATTCTCAGTATCCTGAGCATCACCATGAATAAATTCTGAGTGCAGAGCCAGTAGTAACCATTGTGGCTGAAAACCAAAAACCAAAACCAAATTTTTTCTTGTAGCAAAGACTTTTCTTGGTCGTAGACTGGGGCCGGCGCGGTGGCGCTAGAGGTAAAGTGTCTGCCTTGCCTGTGCTAGCTTAGGACCTACCGCAGTTTGATCCCCCGGAGTCTCATATGGTCCCAAGCCAGGAGCGACTTCTGAGCGCATAGCCAGGAGTAATCCCTGAGCGTCACCGGGTGTGCCCCCCCCCAAAAAAAAGTCGTAGACCATTTTATTAGATAAGAGTAATAATTATTGATTAACACAAACATTGTATTCAAGGACAGCAGAGTTTATGCTCATTCTATTAGCTATTAATGATCATAGAAATAAGCAGTAGTTAACTAGAGGCCAATAATCTCCGATTTTATTTTAACATAGAATTATAATCACCTCTTAAAATTTCATTTTAACATAGAATTTAAACACTTCTTAGTAATATTTAAAATCTGAAAATCCATATGATTCAGCTATATCACTCCTAGGGATATACCTAGGCACAAAAAAGGCTTCCTCACACCTATATTTATTGCAGCACTATTTACAATAACCAGAATCCGGAAACAACCAAGATGCCTTTCAACTGATGAATGACTAAAGAAACTGTGGTACATATATACAATGGAATATTATGCAGCTGTCAGGAGAGATGAAGTTGTGAAAATTTCCTATACATGGATGCACATGAAAATTATTATACTGAGTGAAATAAGTAGAGGGAGAGAGATAGACACAGACTAGTCTCACTTAACTATGGGTTTTAAGAAACATAAAATACATTATTGTGATAATGCTTAGAGACAATAGAAATGAGGGATGGAAAGACCAGGTCACAATATGAAGCTCACCACAAAGAGTGTTGAGTGCAATTAAAAAAATAACTAAAAAACTATCACGACAATTTTAATAAGTGAGAGATGTAGAATGCCTGTCTCAAAGATAGGCAGGAGTGGGAGAGTTGGGAGATCAGGGCATTGATGGTGAGAATGTTACACTGGTAAAGGGGGGTGTTCTGTTTTTGTCTGAAACCCAACTACAATCATGCTTGTAATCATGGTGCTTAAATAAAGATATTATTTTAAAAAAATAACATCTGAAACTCAAAAACCTTCATTTTTATTTTGTTTTGATGATTGTCTTTTAAAGTTCAAAATAGTAATTTGAATGTTTCTAACTGGTCTTTTTTATATACTTCTAGTTTTCAGTTAGAAAGGGAGAATACATGCATATTACATTGACTTTAAAAAAGAAAAAAAATACAGTAATAGTGTGTGAAGTAATCAAGAGATTTATTAAAGTCTGGAGGTTATTTTGACCAAGTGATGACAGTCTAAAATCTTGGATTTAAAATTACTTTAATAGCTCTGCCAACTGCATCTTAGTCTTTAATTAATTCAAAACGTTGGGAAAATATTTGAGAGCAAAACATGTCTTAATTTCTCAAATTTAGTTTAATATTCACAAAATCTGAAAATAATGCTGAAGTTTATGAAATATATTCACTCATAAGGAAATAACAGACAAAATATTTTAGCTCATCAAGTTTAAGTAACAATTCTTCATAAAAGAATGTGGGACAGGCAGCAGGTGTCAAAGGAAAATTTCATCAGACACTCGCATAACCTACACGCCTCCTCTGATCCTTTCTACACTCACAATATATATTGGAAAAATTAATCTTGTACAAGATTGCAGGACCTAGCATTGACCTCAGCACAGTTTCATAACTTCTCAAAACATGAGCAGTGTCATCTTCATATAAAGAATGTGTTGGGTCAAAATGTCATTTCACTCTCTGAAAGACAGAGAAGGAATTACTGTTTGTTAAATATGTCCCCTCTGTAAATGCAACCAATATGAAAATACACTTTATTTGATTATTTTTTGAAAGCACTGAATTTTATTTTGTTTAATCCGAATGATAATATTCACTCTAGGGTGATGTTTGATAAAGTAGTACAGAATCTACTCTCTCTAATTAGCTGCTCAAGCATTTACAACAATTTTAATAGTGTTATCAAAATGTATCTGACATTAATTACTACTTTGCTGAGATGGGGTCAAAAGATTCAGATCTGCTATAAATTTTTGGAGGCAACAGATAATAGAACTAATGTTTCAGTGATCAGATGATCAAAAGGTTATGTTTGCAGCGATTCAACTAGGTAAATTGAGTGTAGGGAAAGCATGAAAAAAACATTCTTTAAGACAATATTGTAAAGATTTTTAATTCTAAGGTTAAGAGAAGTGAAGCCATATTTAAGTTAATTTGATTGTAAAAGCATTTCACCACTGACATCAATCTGACAGTAAGCAGGATATGAAAATCAGGTTGCAGATTTGTACAGAATGCCTGTTTTTCACCACAGGATGGATCAGATACCACCATGGCAGAACATTTGACGGCTAAACTTCAAAGTGGCCTCCTCCATTTCTGCATCATTGAATATGAAGAATTCTAAAACAAATGAAAATTCTCAAGGCCTTAGTACTTGGAAACTCAAACTATTAACAGGCAATAGAATATATCTAGTGGTATTTTTATATTTGATCAAATATGATTAATTTTTCTTGTTCAACTCTCTTTTGGCTATTGTCTGAAGAATACTTTTTTAAAATCTTTAATACCCTATGACTATTAGAAATAGTAAACTGGAGTTTGGGGAGGGAGTTGACCTTTCCTTTTTTATAGTTCTGAATATGGACATCTGAGAAAATCATCTGATAATCAATCTTTAAAGAACAAGGTATGACCATGAAGGAGAATTTTGTACTAAACATGGATCTAATAGTTAGAAAGGAAAATGACCACTTTTAGTTTACCTGAAAACTTAACTCTAATTTTCTTCAACTGTTGATAGCTAATTTATGAAGGACAACTGCTTTTTAAAAGAAGTAAACACTTTTTTAATAACCAAAAGGCTTAGATTTCTGGATGAACACTTAGTTTTCATATTATTTTTTGGCTATTATAAAATACATTTTGAGTAATTGGCAAAACAAGGAGATAAAACTGCCAGAAAATTTAAAAAAATGAAGATAAATATCTTGGTTAAATTTTAATTTCAGGTAAATAGCAAATATTTCTTACATAAAATATGCATTTTTATTTGTTAAATCTACAAACTCGTATGATAATAAGTTAAATTTGTAGACATAACATTGTAAAATATTACCTTCATAAAAATCATATCACTGCAAATTACTATTATGTCAACTAGGATATGAGAGTAAAAGTAAAATTTTGCTGGTATTCTCCCTCTTGATTTGTTAAGGAGCATATGAATAAGGCATGAGTGGAACTGAGATAGTAGAGACAAGAATATAAAGCACCTACTAATGGAATATTGAACATCTTGGCTAGAAGGCTGGGACAGAATTACTAGCAGATGGTCAGAGAAGTTACTTGGGAAATCATGAAAATCTGAATAGACCTGTATGCATTTTCATTACTTTATCTTTAGACGTCTACACCAATTTTTTTTTGTTTTTGTTTTTGTTTTTGGGCCACACCCGGTAACGCTCAGGGGTTACTCCTGGCTATGCGCTCAGAAGTCGCTCCTGGCTTGGGGGACCATATGGGACACCGGGGGATCGAACCGCGGTCCGTCCAAGGCTAGCGCAGGCAAGGCAGGCACCTTACCTCTTGCGCCACCACCCGGCCCCAGCAATTATTAAGAATATATAGAAACATATAGAGCAGGCACATTGATATGAAATAAAACTTAATATGAAAAAATCACATAAAAACCCTCAAAAAATGAAAAAAAATGACAAAATCTTGATCTCATGCAAAGGTAGTTTAGTTAATATACATAAGATCATTTAACAATGTTTATTTATTGGGTTTTGTTTTATTTATTTGAGGTCTTCAGAAGAGTTCAGGGTTGAAAGACTCTAGCCATTCCTAATAGTGACCAACAAGGCTAGATTGATGGATGCTTTGTCCAGTCAGGCAATGTCACACAGACTGTGCTTAGATTCCTTTATGGCAACACCCAGACAAGCTTAGGGGCCATAAACTGCCATAAACTTGACTCATCCCTGAGTTGTTTCCATTGTTCCCGTGAAGTAATTTTATTTATTTATTTATTTATTTATTTATTTATTTATTTATTTATTTATTTATGTTGGTTTTTGGACCACACCCTCTGGTACTCAGGGATTACTCCTGGCTGTGAGCTCAGAAATTGCTCCTGGCCTGGGGGACCACATAAAACACCGGGAATCGAACCATGGTTCGTCCTGAGTCAGCTGCGTGCAAAGCAAATTCCTGTCCACTGTGCTATTGCTCTGGCCCCAATGAAGTCGTTTTAATGAGAGATGACTTCTGATAGCTTATACACTAGTGAATTGATAAGTCCAATACAGACACCCAAATGTGGGTGTGGGAGAAATAGTCATAAGTTTGCTGCTATATTGACCCATAGACTGGAGACTGGGCCCCAGGTAAATTTACAGTGAATATTTTTAAACAATACATATTTTTAAAAGTTAAGATATATTTAAGTGTTCAAGTATTTGTCTACATAGCACTTAAAAGGCTATTAGCTTAAATACCATTGAATCTTATATTTATTGATGTACATTATATGCCAATATAAATGAGGAATATTTATCAAAAGGTTAAAAGAATAAAAATTTGTTCTGACACAATGCAATTTAAATGGAAAGGCTTACATGTTATATTTTAACTTGCCTTAAAATCAAGTACATAAGCAAAATTCACTCTCCAAATCCCATAACATAGTTTTTAAAATATTTATAAATTACTTTCAATAGTTTACTATATTAATTTATTACATTAATAATCTATTTCCAAGTATAATATTTCCAAGTATAATATGAGATAGTATGCTACTTTTCTCTATGCTACAATGTTTTCAAATATTTTATAATCTGTGTTTGAAAGATGTTTATGTTAATTTGGTTATCTATCATTATAATTGTACAAATTTCCATAACAAATGTCTATATAAGGGGCCATTTAATAATACCTGTGAATATTTAATAAGCATAGGTAAATGCAATTTTTTGAACTATTGGGACTTTTACTTTAATTGTTCACTTAAAACAATTAATTAACCCCCCAAAAAACATTGGCTAGATAAGTAAACACACAATAGAATTTTAAGGTTCACTTTAAATTGCAGCAAAAATGACTTACCTAGTGTTCTATTGCATGAACAAGTCCTTTAATAATTTGCTTTACCAGATGATGATCAATAAGTTGTAAAAGAAAGAAATAGATTAACAATGAATCTGTGAATATTAACCACAGAGGCCATCTCAAGTGAAAACTAGTTGGACCTTGTTAAACATTAAATAATTTTTTTTATCACGCAGAACAGAATTTTGTTTCTTATTTCTGTATTATCTTTGGAAGATATATACCAAAGGATGCTTTTCTTTCAGAAAATAATGGAAGAATCTATTCCATATCTTTATAGGCATTACAAGTTCAAGCACTGAAGGAAAAGAAAAGGTGATCAAAAGGAAGTAATATAATTGTTCTACACATATGAAATTTTCATTCGTTTCCCAATTGTTGGATCACTTACATGTTCAAAATTGTGTGGTCTTGAGTCAATGCCGTCCTTTTCAGTTGATCTTTTACTTTTCTATGCTGACAGCAAAGAGAATAAATCTTTAAAACACAGCAACCACAAAGCATAAAGTCGGATAGTAAATCTATTGCTTAGCTTAGAGTTTAATAAAACTATATAAAGCTATTTTACCTCAACATTGACAAAACAAATCTGCTTTAATATGTTTAAAGAATAAGAGTTATTGCCATGGGATAGCATCTCATAAGCAAGGCAAGCTGTGTTTTTAGGTAAAAACAATTGATAAATACAAAATCTTGGTCAACCAACTACTTTCCTCTCTCATAAAGTCATGAATATTTGTAAGAGACATTTAAAATACATTAAAGAAAAGTAAGTATCAATCAAAATATGCCATATAAAATGTGTTTTAATTAATCAGAAGCCAACCAATTACGTCAGATAGCTACCTTAAGCTATTTAGCAAAATGCATGCCAGTACGTCTAAGGCAGAATGTAAGATGCAGCCTCTGCAACATAAGAGGAACTAAAAGATTTACAAAAGGCCTACATATGTGCTTAATTATGTTCTAATGAAGTCATCCTATGATATTTTGAACACACAAACACTCAGACTCTTAAAAAAGTAATGTAGTTATTCCAAGAAGAATTCTAGGGCCTAATAAAGAGTGAGGGGTTAAGGAGATTTTCTTGCATATGTTTTGTCTCATACTACATGTCCCCTAGTATAGGATACAATAACTAAGATATGGAATCAACCTAGTGTCCAATAACAGATGAGTGAATGATGAAGATGTGACATATCTGTGTGTCTACATTTGAATGTGTTTTTGTGCATGTATACAATGAAATGCTATGCAGCAAAAAGAAATAGTGAAATCATACATTTTACTGCAGTATTGGTTTACATTGGATTATGCCATATTAAGTGAGGTGTAGCCAGAACAAGGACAATCATAGGATGATTCCATTTATGTGATATATAGAATACCTAGATGAGGGAATGCAAGGTGCTAAATAGAGGGACAACCTGATCATTCCTCACGTATAGGAAAGAGAAGAATAAAGAGATGGATAGCAAGAGTGTGTGAAATAACAGGAGTTAGGTTCTGCACGGCCTATGCAAATTGGTGGTATAAAGGAACAGTGCAGAACTGTATTCAAACAATAGAGCCAACAATTTAACTACAAATAACTTATTAATCAGTGTCTTAATAAAAATAAAATTGCAATATGAAGTTTTAAAACTTTGAGATAGATCTCTTATACAGAACCCCAAAAGCAAATGTTCTTTAGAAAACATGATAATTTGGACTTTTTAAAATTAAAGTATTTTTCATTTTACAAGATGCAATTTTTTTTTATTTAAGCACCTTGATTACATACATGATTGTGTTTGGGTTTCAGTCATGTAAAGAACACCACCCATCACCAGTGCAACATTCCCATCACCAATGTCCCAAATCTCCCTCCTCCCCACACAACCCCGCCTGTACTCTAAACAGGCTCTACATTTCCCTCATACATTCTCAATATTAGGACAGTTCAAAATGTAGTTATTTCTCTAACTAAACTCATCACTCTTTGTGGTGAGCTTCCTGAGGTGAGCTGGAACTTCCAGCTCTTTTCTCTTCTGTGTCTGAAATTTATTATTGCAAGAATGTCTTTCATTTTTCTTAAAACCCATAGATGAGTGAGACCATTCTTCGTTTTTCTCTCTCTCTCTCTGAGTTATTTCACTCAGCATAATAGATTCTGTGTACATCCATGTATAGGAAAATTTCATGACTTCATCCCTCCTGACAGCTGCATAATATTCCATTGTGTATATGTACCACAGTTTCTTTAGCCATTCGTCTGTTGAAGGGCATCTTGGTTGTTTCCAGAGTCTTGCTATGGTAAATAGAGCTGCAATGAATATAGGTGTAAGGAAGGGATTTTTGTATTGTATTTTTGTGTTCTTAGGGTATATTCCTAGGAGTGGTATAGCTGGATCGTATGGGAGCTCGATTTCCAGTTTTTGGAGGAATCAACATATTGCTTTCCATAAAGGTTGAACTAGACGGCATTCCCAACAGCAGTGGATAAGGGTTCCTTTCTCTCCACATCCCCGCCAGCACTGTTTGTTTTCATTCTTTGTGATGTGTGCCATTTTCTGTGGTGTGAGGTGGTATCTCATTGTTGTTTTGATTTGCATCTCCCTGATGATTAGTGATGTGGAGCATTTCTTCATGTGTCTTTTGGCCATTTGTATTTCTTCTTTGTCAAAGTGTCTGTTCATTTTTCTCCCCATTTTTTGATGGGATTAGATGTTTTTTTCTTGTAAATTTCTGTCAGTGCCTTGTATATTTTGGAGATTAGCCCCTTATCTGATGGGTATTGGGTGAATAGATTCTCCCACTTAGTGGGTGGCTCTTGTATCCTGGGCACTATTTCCTTTGAGGTGCAGAAGCTTCTCAATTTAATATATTCCCATCTGTTAATCTCTGTTTTCACTTGCTTGGAGAGTGAAGTTTCCTCCTTGAAGATGCCTGAAGTCTCAATGTCCTGGAGAGTTTTGCCTATGTGTTGTTCTATATATCTTATGGTTTGGGGTCGGATATCGAGGTCTTTAATCCATTTGGATTTTACCTTCGTACATGATGTTAGCTGGGGGTCTAAGTTCAATTTTTTGCAAGTGGCTAGCCAGTTGTGCCAACACCACTTGTTGAAGAGGCTTTCCTTGCTCCATTTAGGATTTCCTGCTCCTTTATCAAAAATTAGGTGATTGTATGTCTGGGGAACATTATCTGAGTACTCAAGCCTATTCCACTGATCTGAGGGTCTGTCCTTATTCCAATACCATCTGTTTTGATACCTATTGCTTTGTAGTAAAGTTTAAAGTTGGGGAAAGTAATTCCTCCCATATTCTTTTTCCCAATGATTGCTTTAGCTATTCTAGGGTGTTTATTGTTCCAAACAAATTTCAAAAGTGCCTGATCTACCTCTTTGAAGAATGTCATAGGTATCTTTAGAGGGATAGCGTTGAATCTGTATAACGCCTTGGGGAGTATTGACATTTTGATGATGTTAATCCTGCCAATCGATGAGCAGGGTATGTGTTTCCATTTCCGCGTGTCCTCTCTTATTTCTTGGAGCAGAGTTTTATAGTTTTCTTTGTATAGGTCTTTCACATTTTTAGTCAAGTTGATTCCAAGATATTTGAGTTTGTGTGGCACTATTGTGAATGGGGTTTTTTTCTTAATGTCCATTTCTTCCTTATTAATATTGGTGTATAGAAAGGCCATTGATTTTTGTGTGTTAATTTTGTAGCCTGCCACCTTGCTATATGAGTCTATTGTTTCTAGAAGCTTTTTGGTAGAGTCTTTAGGGTTTTCTAAGTAGAGCATCATGTCATCTGCAAACAGTGAGAGCTTGACTTCTTCCTTTCCTATCTGGATTCCCTTGATATCTTTTTCTTGCCTAATCGCTATAGCAAGTACTTCCAGTGCTATGTTGAATAGGAGTGGTGAGAGAGGACAGCCTTGTCTTGTGCCAGAATTTAGAGGGAAGGCTTTTAGTTTTTCTCCATTGAGGATAATATTTGCCACTGGCTTGTGGTAGATGGCCTTAACTATATTGAGAAAGGTTCCTTCCATTCCCATCTTGCTGAGAGTTTTGATCAAGAATGGGTGTTGGACCTTGTCAAATACTTTCTCTGCATCGATTGATATAATCATGTGGTTTTTATTTTTCTTGTTGTTGATGTTGTGTATTATGTTGATAGACTTACGAATGTTAAACCATCCTTGCATTCCTGGGATGAAACCTACTTGATCGTAGTGGATGATCTTCTTAATGAGGTATTGAATCCTATTTGCCAGGATTTTGTTGAGGATCTTTGCATCTGCATTCATCAGCGATATTGGTCTGTAATTTTCTTTTTTCTTAGCATCTCTGTCTGGTTTAGGTATCAAGGTGATGTTGGCTTCATAAAAGCTATTTGGGAGTGTTTCCACTTGTTCAATTTCATGAAAGAGTCTTGCCAGGATTGGTAGTAGTTCCTCTTGGAAAGTTTGATAGAATTCATTAGTGAATCCATCTGGGCCTGGGCTTTTGTTTTTGGGCAGACTTTTGATTACCATTTTTATTTCATCAATGGTGATGGGGGTGTTTAGATATGCTACATCCTCTTCTTTCAACCGTGGAAGATTATAAGAGTCCAAGAATTTATCCATTTCTTCCAGGTTCTCATTTTTAGTGGCATAGAGTTTTTCAAAGTAGTTTCTGATTACCCTTTGAATCTCTGTCATATCAGTAGTGATCTCTCCTTTTTCATTCCTGATACGAGTTATCAAGTTTCTCTCTCTCTCTTTCTTTGTTAGGTTTGCCAGTGGTCTATCAATCTTGTTTATTTTTTCGAAGAACCAACTTCTGCTTTCGTTGATCTTTCAGATTGTTTTTTGGGTTTCCACTTCGTTGATTTCTGCTCTCAGCTTTGTTATTTCCTTCTGTCTTCCTATTTTTGGGTCCTTTTGTTGAGTACTTTCTAGTTCTATTAGCTGTGCCATTAAGCTACTCAGGTAAGCTCCTTCTTCCTTCCTGATGTGTGCTTGCAAAGCTATAAATTTTCCTCTCAGTACTGCTTTTGCTGTGTCCCATAAGTTCTGATAGTTTGTGTCTTTATTGTCATTTGTTTCCAGGAACCTTTTGATTTCCTTCTTGATTTCATCTCGGACCCACTGGTTATTGAGTATGAGGCTGTTTAACTTCCAGGTGTTAAATTGTTTCTTCTGAGTCCCTTTGGAGTTCACAAATAATTTCAGAGCCTTGTGGTCAGCGAAGGTAGTCTGCAAAATTTCTATCCTCTTGATCTTATGGAGGTATGTTTTATGTGCCAGCATGTAGTCTATCCTGGAGAATGTCCCATGAACATTGGAGAAGAATGTGTATCCAGGTTTCTGGGGATGGAGTGTCCTATATATATCCACTAGGCCCCTTTCTTCCATTTCTCTCCTCAGGTCTAGTATATTCTTGTTAGGTTTCAGTCTGGTTGACCTGTCCAGTGTTGACAAAGCCGTGTTAAGGTCCCCCACAATTATTGTGTTGTTGTTGATATTAATTTTTCAGATTTGTCAACAGTTGTATTAAATATTTTGCTGGCCCCTCATTTGGTGCATATATGTTTAGGAGAGTGAATTCTTCCTGCTCTACATACCCCTTGATTAATATAAAATGTCCATCTTTGTCCCTTACAACCTTCCTGAGTATAAAGTTTGCATTATCTGATATTAGTATGGCCACTCCAGCTTTTTTATGGGTGTTGTTTGCTTGGGTAACTTTTCTCCAGCCTTTTATTTTGAGTCTATGTTTGTTCTGACTATTCAGGTGCGTTTCTTGTAGGCAGCAGAAGGTTGGATTGAGTTTTTTGATCCATTTAGCCACTCTGTGTCTCTTAACTGGTGCATTTAGTCCATTGACGTTGAGAGAAAGAATTGTCCTGGGATTTAATGCCATCTTTATATCGAAATTTGGTGTGTCTTTTGGTCAGTCTTGTCTTAGATTAGGTCTTTCAGTTTTTCTCTTAAGACTGGTTTTGAGTCTGTAAAGTTTCTGAGCTGTTTTTTGTCTGTGAAACCATGTATTCTTCCGTCAAACCGGAAAGTGAGTTTTGCTGGGTACAGTATTCTAGGTGAAGCATTCATTTCATTCAGTCTTGTCACAATATCCCACCACTGCTTTCTGGCATTTAGTGTTTCTGGTGACAGGTCTGCTG
The DNA here is from genome assembly GCF_024139225.1 of Suncus etruscus. Classification (NCBI taxonomy): domain Eukaryota; kingdom Metazoa; phylum Chordata; class Mammalia; order Eulipotyphla; family Soricidae; genus Suncus; species Suncus etruscus. Next base: position 30,012,809 of record NC_064850.1, on the reverse strand, counting down.
TAAATCTCAAGGATGCTTGCTTGAATGTAATTTCCCCTTTTGATCTTGCTGTTTTCAGAATTCTGTCTCTATCTGTGGGATTTGTCATTGTGAATAGGATGTGTCTTGGGGTGGTTTTTCTTGGGTCTCTTTTGGTTGGTACTCTTCGAGCATGCAGGATTTGATCACATATATTCTTTAGCTCTGGGAGTTTCTCTTTAATGATGTTCTTGACCGTTGATTCTTCCTGGAAATTTTCTTCCTGGGTCTCTGGGACTCCAATGATTCTTAAGTTGTTTCTGTTGATCTTATCATAGACCTCTATTTTCATCTATTCCCATTCTTTGACTAATTTTTCCATTGTCTGTTCATTTGTTTTAAGTTTTTTTTCCAATCTCTCCTGTTGTATGGAATTGTTATGTATCTCATCTTCCACAGCACCAAGTCTATTCTCAGCTTCTGATACCCTGTCCCAGAGCTTATCCATTTTGTCATTCACTTCGTTTACTGATTTTTTCAGGCCTGTTAGTTGACATGTTATTTCAGTTTGGAGTTTTGTGATTTCTGTCTTCATATTTTCTTGATTCTTATTAGTGTTCTGTTCTATTCTATTCATGGTTTCTTTGAGTTCTTTGAGTACATTCCATATTGCTACTCTAAAGTCCTTATCTGAGAGATTGATTAGTTGGTTGGTCGTTAACTGGTCATCAGAATTGTCATCTTCATTCTCTATGTCTGATGCTGGCCTGCGTTGTTTCCCCATTGTCACACTTGTATTGTGGGTTTTTCTACGTGTTGTGGTGGTATTCATTGGTTATATGATGCAGGCAACACACTTTTCTGGCTCCGCCCTTTCTGGATGGGCCGACTTGCCTCCAAGGTAGGGGAGTCCTCCGTGGATGAAGCCTCACACAGGATCAAATCTTAGGCCCAAGCACGCAGCAGAGAAGACAGTCTGGAGAGAAATTCTTGCTTCTTTGATCCAGCACAGTTCTTAGTGTGGTTTTTTTCTTCTTGTGATGGTGTTCTTTTTTTAGAAAGAGCGCATGGCTGCGTAGCGAAGTGGAGGTAAGTGCCTTCTGGAGCCTCTTTTCAGCCCACTCTCAGGAGGTTCATGCAATAGGATAGCAGAGAGACACACATAGGCAGCACTCACAGTTTTTCACAGTCGGGCCCCACTGGTCAGGCGTAGTTTTTACTCGCTCGCTGGGCAGCTTCAGAATGCTGTATTTTTGGGGTTCACTTCCCAGGACTCTGAGGAGAGTCACTGGCTCGCTGGGTAGCTTCCGAATGTAGTTTCTTTGGGGTTCGCTTCCCAGGGCTCTGAGGAGAGCTTCCAGAGTTCAGGAAAGACAGAGAAGGGTAGGACAGGGCTCCCTTCCGGTGCTCAGTTTCCTCAGAAGAAGCACAGCCGGGTGGAGACTCTGCAGGTAGAGCAGTCAGCACTCTGCCTGGAAACCCCCACATCCAGCCATTTCTTACTCACTCACTGTCTCGCTGGGTAGCTCCCGAATGTAGTTTCTTTGGGGTTCACTTCCCAGGGCTCTGAGGAGAGCTTCCAGAGTTCAGGAAAGACAGAGAAGGGTAGGACAGGGCTCCCTTCCGGTGCTCAGTTTCCTCAGAAGAAGCACAGCCGGGTGGAGACTCTGCAGGTAGAGCAGTCAGCACTCTGCCTGGAAACCCCCACATCCAGCCATTTCTTACTCACTCCCCTGCTCGCTGGGCAGCTCCCAAATGTAGTTTCCTTGGGGTTCGCTTCCCAGGGCTCTGAGGAGAGCTTCCAGAGTTCAGGAAAGACAGAGAAGAGTAGGACAGGGCTCCCTTCCGGTGTTCAGTTTCCCTACAAGATGCAATTTTAAAAAGTGAAAAGATAAGCATAGGGCCAGAAAATATATACATAATATTTGACTTGCAAAGTATTTTTATTCTCTCTCTATAAAAATTTCTTAAAATAAAAGAGTAAGAGAACCTGGGGCAAAATTTATGAGCATTTCCAAAAAGAAAATGATTTAATGACAATAAACATTTACCACACAGTAAATATTCAACAGATTCATATAAAATAAAAAAACACTATATTCCTCATCACTAGATTCATTAAAGTTAAAAATACAATATCCGGCCTTGAGAATGTTTCTGAACACTTATATATTTGCTTGTATAAATTAAAATACACAAAAGCACAGATTAGCTGGAGAGATACTACAGAGGTTAAGGCCTGTCTTTCACACAGCAATCCTGCATTTTATAATTATCTCTGCCTCTTTGGTTCCCAGAGCACAAAGGAAGGAGTAGTAATACCACCAAAACAGTAATAAATTCATTTATATGTCGCACAGCTTAGAAGGCTGTTTTTTTATAGATTAAATGTATTTTAACCATATCACCCAGAAAATCTAAAAATCTGGAAAATTCTAGTCATCAAAAAATTAGAAAATTAAGTTTACCCAAAATTTTTTTTATCATATCAATATGGCCAGAATATCCTCAAGCTGAAAACAACCCATTTTTTTCTGTAGATAAATATATACATGAATAAAAAACATCACTCAAAATCAAATATGGACACACAATTAATATATAAAGCAAACATATTTAAGCATTGAACAATAGGCTTCATAATGAAACAAAATAGAAAGGCACATACTCTATCACCCTATCTACTAGAAATATATCAAAATTTAAAATAAAAAGTATATATATAGGTAAAGGGGAAAATTGGGGGTTACTGAGATTAATGGGTTAATGGGGTCAGAGAAGCAGTATTTGTAAAAAGCACAATGATACTTCAAATAAATGGTATATGTGTCAGTTATATAGTGGATACAATTGTCACACCAGTGAATGTATGTGTTTGTTAAAATTCATCAAAATGCTCATTAAAAACTAGGTCTTATTATGAATGCACAGTCAAGTTTAATTTTATTACTTTTTTTCTCCAATGACTTTATTTTCCATTTCCAAGATTGCTGTGTGTTGTGAATGCACCATAGTGACAACATAATGCTTTAGATAACCAGAAGTTATTTACTATTAAAAATATCAGAATGTTGACCTTTACTCGTTAAATTCATGTGGTTGACCTTTCCAAGGCATTTCCTACTCTTCCTCATCAGAAATGAGTGAACTGTACCATTTTCTGAGAAAGTGTTGGGTTACTATCGATGTTATATGTCATCTGCTTCTCTGTCACACACTGTATTCTCAGAGCCCCTCTCTGTAATGATACCTTTGGCTGACTGAGAAAAGAAGTTAATTTTTTTCCAGAAGTACAACTGAGCCTTTGTTTCAACTAATATTAAAATCATTAGTTCTCACTTTAGATATATCTTATTACATCACTCTAATGGATATGACTTGAATCCATTTTAAAATTTGGAATAAAATGTGGAAAGGCCTCTAACTCCCTAACAGCTATCCTGTTTTATTCATCCCTGCTACTGTAGATGTAATATTCAAAACCTCCTTTATTTTATTTAATAATGATGCTGGTGGAGATCCCCAGGTGATTATTTTTTGAAGTATTTTAAATTTTATTGAAACCATTGTCATATACAAAGTCCTTCATGGTTGGGTTTCAGTCATACAATGAATCAGGGCCAATCTAACCACCAGTGGCGACTTCTCACTACCAATGTTCCCAGGTGCATCTCATACCACCTCCACCACCACCCCTCAGCCTGCCAGTATAACAGGCCTATTTTAAGTGCAGATAGTTAAAGTCTCTTGATTTCATTGTGATGGCCCAGGTGATTTATCTGAGGGGCAGCAGTTCCAAGAAGGATATCTGGCACTATATTCCTCTTTCCACTTCTGCCACAGGGAAGGTCAGTCTGAAACCTCTTATGAGAGCATCGGCTTCTACAAAGATGGAGGGAACCAAGCATGCGATCCAGCATATAAAAAAAAACACATATCTTGGGGCTGGAGTAGTGGCTCAGCAGTGAGGCATTTGCCTTCCATGCTCTAACCACGGTTGGATTCCTGGGGTCCCATATGCTCCCCTAAGCCAGGAGCGATTTCTGAATGCATAGCCAAAAGTAAATACCCCAGGGTCACGGGGGTGTGTGTGTGCCCCCTCCAATCCCCCCCCCCCAAAGCGCGTATCTTAAGCGTGGATATACAGGTAACATGCATGTGCTGGCCCCATGTGCATACCTCCTTTGTTTTCAAATTGTTTTTTATCGGTATCTCACAATCTGCCCCACGAGGGGCTTTTTTACTTAGGTAATAATCCATTACTAGGGTGATTGCCAAAGTGAAGGGTTGAGATCAGTTTCCATGAGGAAGAGCCTTTCCCTACATGCATATCAGCCTTTTGTTAAAATGTAAATGTGTATTTATTTAAGTAAGAGGAAAACATTAGGAATGACTGCATTCCTTGCTAGAACAAGGCTCACACTACTTCTGCCTCTGGAGTGACCAGAGGTGGTGAGAGGGACAAAGTTGCAGATTCCCTTCTGAAAGTTGTTGCATTTCTTCTTCCTATTTCACATAAATTTTCTGGAAACCTCCACTGCATCAATAGCTTTGCAATTTCTTAGGTTCTGTTCTCTGTTTTTAAGATGATAACTACATGTGTCTCACTAGAAATTAGATCCAAACACAGTTTTCTAAAAATTCTTCCTTATATCTCTCTATGGATTGCTGTATATTAATTGGAGTATAATGTAATTAAATAAAATCTTTAATTTCAGTGTTACATAAAGACAAATAAGTGTACACATTATGTACATGTCCATATTTATGCAGAGATGAACAATGAACATAATTTGCTAGAGTAACTATTATTTCAAGGATATCTGACTGCACATAAGTAATTGTAAAAATTTGAAATTACTATTTCTAAATATATCTAAGTTATAAGGATAATTGTAGAGCTAAGTGAAATTATGTTTCTCTGACTTTAGTATATAGATCTGAATGAATAAGAAATACATTAGACCCAATGACAGTGAATTTCCAGGAAACATGTGTCTGCTTTCTGGCTCCCAATTATCTTTGTCCTTTTGCTCCCTGTTCCCTCCACTATTGATTTAAGTATCAAGGAATTAAAATAATTATTATTTTTATTCATTCATTCACTTTGTTTTTAGTGTCAGAAAGGATGACAAAGCCTTTAATCATGTGAGGCACTGAAGTAAGTGTTCTACTTCTGAGCCATATTCCTGGCCCTAAGAATAAAAGTAAAGAGTATATGAACTGGTTAGAATTTGGTCAAGTATCACTTCACTAATATTCCTTAGCATCAGCTTTTCAAAGAATAAAAAGAATACTTTATTTGTTTACGTAAAAAATCAAAGTCATTGGGAATAAGCCCATTCAAAAACCTTTTCAAATAAATGATTCTAAATTAGCAGTGTGTGCTTTGGTAAACAAATAAGTGGTTTAACTACAAGCATTTGGCATGTAGCATTAAAACAATATTTTCTGACTCAGTTTTTACTCAAGATTAAAAAGATAAAAGTGTGTGTATATTTATGTGCACATATGTTATTTCTTAAGGGTCAATGTCCCAAAATAATTGTATAAATCATGATTAAAATGTATACAGCATATCCTTTATGTAGGGCCTACTCTAAATTCTGTATTTTAATTTTATTTTGCAAAGAGTTGCCTAGTACTGACTTTGTGTTTGAGTTACTATTTGAAACCAGTATAGAAAAAAGGAGAAATAGAAACGAAACTAAATAAAAAATATTGTATATACTAAGAAACTACTGAGATTTGAAGAAACTGGAATTTAGCCCCCAAACATCAGAGACTTTATAATAAAGAAATAAAAAATAAATTTCAATTAAGTTGCATGCCATATATTTGACCAAGTCAGAATTTGAAACTAATTGTATGTTCAATCAATGAATATAATCCCTATAGGATAGCAATAACCACAGAAATACCATTCAATTAATAACATCAAACTGTCTATTAATTATGCTTAAATGCAGCAAGAAAAAAGAGACTGCCCAACACTAGATATAATGATTTGTGCTTTGTGGGTGTCAAATCTATATTTTCGATATAAATATACAAAATTTTTGGAATGGAAACACAGTTTGAGAGAAGAGAGCTTCATAATATGAATGGGGATCAAGTTTTTTTTTTTTTATAACCAGGAAAGACCTTAAAAGGGAATGACAAGTTTCAAAAGATTAAACAAATTGGCAATGAACTAGAACTTGATGATTGATCTGCCATGTAAAGTAGTGTGCTTTGTTTGCTCGCTATTACCTGTTAACAGACGATTTCAAATTAATTCATAAAATGTCAATCTATTACTAGCACTCATAGTTCTCAGGGTTGACTGAAAAATTGGGAAGTTTTCTTAACCTCACATGAGTCATGTTGGTTTTTAGAAAGTTGAAGGGCTAATCCTTTGATCACAAAGCAAGTCTCAACCTTGGCAAAACTGACCCAAATCCTGAACTCAATTCATATTGTGGATCCCAAGACGCTGCTTCTTGGTGGCTTTTCTTGGTGATGCAAGGTTGTCTTCTTCTTATATAGCAGCTGAGAGCTAACAATTCATTCCAAGAAAGTTTGGAAGAAATTGCCTGAATTGTCACAAAAGAAACTTGGAATGTCCAACTGCCACTTTCTTCACAAATTCTTGTTGAATAAGTCACTTAGCTAAATCCAAGGGGACTAGAATTAGACTGTGCCTCAGAAAAGTTGTAGCTATCATCAATCACTCCCACTTTCATAGAACTTTGAATTATAATGAGAATTCAAGTTCAAGAAACGCTTCTTAGGCTGATAATTCTGATTAATCTTAAAACCTTAGGAACAATCATAAAAACATCAAGGATTACACCTCTTCATATTGTTGCTGCAGGCAATGCCAGAGAGGTAAGTAGTATAATACTAAAGTCTAGAGATAGATGATAAATGCTATTTCCCAATCATGCTAAGGAGTAGAAATTCTGTAGATTTAGCCGGTACCACATGTAAGCCCAGCTGCAAAGACAGGATCTGATATGTGCAAGAAAGATTGCCGGATTGGTATATTCTCTCCTGTTGTGCAAAGAGTGCAAACATGCTGTTTCGTTTACATGTAAGTGTTCTGAAACTTCCCCTCCTCCTTTATACCCCGTTCATTCCTCACTACCTCAAAAATAAACTCACTAAATTAAAGCCATATTTGTGGATCCTAAAAGGAAATGTCTCTTAGTAGCCAATAAATAGTAGTAGGTTTTGATTCTTGTACACATGTAGTGTGCCCTGCTGAGCAGTTCACTGCATTTCACATTGCTGGAAGACTGGTAATGAATTTCCCTGACAGATACATCTCTAGTCAGATCAGATCAGGGAAATGAGCTCTTTGGGGCAAAATCTTGTATGGAATTATAACAGTATGTGTTCACTGACCCCAAGTTGAAAGAATGTTTCATTCCAATACTCTGAAATGGAAACTTATAGTCTCTTGTTTTCATTGCTTAAACTGCACATTATTACAAGGGACTTTATTTTAAATTAACTGGAGTAGTAATATTGCTTTCCATGAAAAGAAAAATCAAATGCTGTGTATGTTATCAGCAAGAAGTTGGTCAAATTAAAACAATAGCTTCATGAATTTCTGAGACAGTGACAAATTGCAGAATTTAAGATGTACAATTTTTTCTCAGATTCCCTCTCCTCCTCACTACTTTTTTACTTTTCCTTTTTGCTTCTATCTCTGTCTTTATCTCTCTCTTTACAACACACACACACACACACACACACACACACACACACATCCTATGGTTGTCTGTACTTGAATAAAATTTGTTGTTCTTTTTTTCATCTTTCTGGCCGACATCTTTGGAAACTGAATGTGAAATCTTAGTTTAGATTGAATTTGAGTCAATGATTAGAGATTTATGCCCTAAGAAATATTGTCTCTGAATTTTAGTTTTCCTTGGACACAGAACATGCAACCAAAATAGTCTCTAAAATCAGAGCTGGAAGACTGGCCAGTCTGTGTCTGACCTTTCTTGCAGATGTTTGTAAATGGAGTAGATTGCCTTTTCCAGCCCAAACTGCATAATCTTAGGTTAGAGTTTTTATTTTTTCCCCATGCAAGTACTGAGGCTGTGGTTTGAGCCGCTGGGCATTGGAAATAGGATATACAAAGACCCAGGTCACTGACTAAATTAAGCTGGCTGAAGAATGACCATTTTTTAATCTAGAATCAAATTTGATATATTAGGTAAATTCGCTGATCTGGTCAACATTTTTTTTCAAAGGCGCAAATTATGATCTGGACAGCCATTTGGCATAGCCGGCAGAAGAAATACAGAGAAACAACTCAATTATAATTTGGCACCAATGCATAGGGTCAGCACAACTACAAATATGTCTCATGAAATAAGGTTGATGATATAAGAGTTTTTACTCATATCCTGTTACTAAAAGAAAATCTTTTACAAATAGGTAAAACCATGACTTATAAATATTTCCCAGATTGAAGCTATTTGCCCTACAGACTTCATACCAGTTAGAAGTTTGGGGAAAGAAGCTCTTATAGTAAAGTTTTTTGGGTTAAGTGTCTCCTGCTTATTTTTTAAAAACAAGACATGAGGGTTGGTCATGAAATTTGTATTATCTAAGCTTTTACCAGAGAAATACAGTGGGGTGAAGGGGAGGACAGCAGTTAGGCTATTTCACGCAGAGCTGCTGACCCACGTTCAATCCCTGCACCACATATGGTTGGTCCCTTGAGCACTGCTTGGTGTGATCCCTGAACATGTTTTAGGTATCACTTAAAAAACAAAAACAGTTAAAAACAATTAAATTAAAATAATGCAGAAAAAAAAACATGACCTGCTTGTGTATCAAAAAACTGGAGCCTTGAACTGAAGAAAAACATTTAGCATAATGAGAAAAGCAGAAATTGCTTAGGTTTTGGACTATTATATTTTGCTTTCTTTTTTTATTTTCAAATTTCAGCCCTAATTGGGGGCATGTCATTCAACTTGCTTATGTGGTAGATGCTACTTTGGGTTTATAGTAGGATAGTGAATAAGTGTGTGACACATCTGACAATAATCTTGGTACTTAATAGTGCTTGGAAAAAGGTAATCTCAGGGCCAGAGAGATGGCGCAGGGCATAAGGCATCTGCCTTGCGCTTGCTAGCCTAGGACGGATTGGGTTCAATCCCCCTGCATCCCATATGGTCCCCCAACCAGGAGTGATTTCTGAGCGCATAGCCAGGAATAACCCCTGAGCATCACTGGGTGTGGCTGAAAAACAAAACAAAACTAAACTAAACAAAAAAAAGGTACTCTACAATAACTCATGTTTTACATAGCATTTATGTTTTTTGCTATTTAATAAATAAGACGAATAAAAAAGCAATCTCTTAGAGACTGTGAATCACAATAAATTTACTGCAGTCACTGAAGATTTGGTAGGGTCTTTGTTTTTAATCTTTCAATGAAGAAATAATACTTACATAGCAGGGATCACTTGATCACTAACAGAAATATAATGAAGATTCTAAGAGTTTCTAGCACTTAAGTTGTATCTTTTAACCTTTTATTACAGTGGTTTCCAAATTTATTAAACTTATCTTTTTAGGAAACAAAAATTACTCATTAGAAATTTACCTGAAATTTACCAAATCAAGACCTATAACTCTGTAGCCAGTGAAAGGTCAGAAGGCCTTGAGAAGAGCTAGAGAACTTGATTTGCTGTTGATAAAGTAGTGTTTGTTTTTTGTTGTTGTGGCAGTTATTGTCAGGATAGGCATAGCTACAAACTCAAAACTCTAGAC